>NC_064638.1:288048954-288301454 GCF_023864345.2 Schistocerca serialis cubense | reverse complement strand
TTAATATAACAACTTTATTTTTTTTGTGTTTTTTGTTTTTCTTTATTTTTTATTTTTATTTTTTATTTTTTATTTTTTTAATATTTTTTTATTTTTTAAATTTTTTTTCTTTTTTTTCCCTTAATTTATATCTAAAAATTCCTCTATGGAGTAGAAGGAGTTGTCATTCAGAAATTCTTTTAATTTCTTCTTAAATACTTGTTGGTAATCTGTCAGACTTCTGATACTATTTGGTAAGTGACCAAAGACTTTAGTGCCAGTATAATTCACCCCTTTCTGTGCCAAAGTTAGATTTAATCTTGAATAGTGAAGATCATCCTTTCTCCTAGTATTGTAGTTATGCACATTGCTATTACTTTTGAATTGGGTTTGGTTGTTAATAACAAATTTCATAAAAGAGTATATATACTGAGAAGCTACTGTGAATATCCCTAGACCCTTAAATAAATGTCTGCAGGATGATCTTGGGTGGACTCCAGCTATTATTCTGATTACACGCTTTTGTGCAATAAATACTTTATTCCTCAGTGATGAATTACCCCAAAATATGATGCCATATGAAAGCAATGAGTGAAAATAGGCGTAGTAAGCTAATTTACTAAGATGTTTATCACCAAAATTTGCAATGACCCTTATTGCATAAGTAGCTGAACTCAAACGTTTCAGCAGATCATCAATGTGTTTCTTCCAATTTAATCTCTCATCAATGGACACACCTAAAAATTTGGAATATTCTACCTTAGCGATATGCTTCTGATTAAGGTCTATATTTATTAATGGCGTCATACCATTCACTGTACGGAACTGTATGTACTGTGTCTTATCAAAATTCAGTGAGAGTCCATTTACAAGGAACCACTTAGTAATTTTCTGAAAGACAGTATTGACAATTTCATCAGTTAATTCTTGTTTGTCAGGTGTGATTACTATACTTGTATCATCAGCAAAGAGAACTAACTTTGCCTCTTCATGAATATAGAATGGCAAGTCATTAATATATAATAAGAACAACAAAGGACCCAAGACTGACCCTTGTGGAACCCCATTCTTGATAGTTCCCCAGTTTGAGGAATGTGCTGATCTTTGCATGTTACGAGAACTACTTATTTCAACTTTCTGCACTCTTCCAGTTAGGTACGAATTAAACCATTTGTGCACTGTCCCACTCATGCCACAATACTTGAGCTTGTCTAGCAGAATTTCATGATTTACACAATCAAAAGCCTTTGAGAGATCACAAAAAATCCCAATGGGTGGTGTTCGGTTATTCAGATCATTCAAAATTTGACTGGTGAAAGCATATATGGCATTTTCTGTTGAAAAACCTTTCTGGAAACCAAACTGACATTTTGTTAGTACTTCATTTTTACAGATATGTGAAGCTACTCTTGAATACATTACTTTCTCAAAAATTTTGGATAAAGCTGTTAGAACGGAGATTGGACGGTAATTGTTGACATCAGATCTATCCCCCTTTTTATGCAAAGGTATAACAATAGCATATTTCAGTCTATCAGGGAAAATGCCCTGTTCCAGAGAGCTATTACACAGGTGGCTGAGAATCTTACTTATCTGTTGAGAACAAGCTTTTAGTATTTTGCTGGAAATGCCATCAATTCCATGTGAGTTTTTGCTTTTAAGCAAGTTTATTATTTTCCTAATTTCAGAGGGAGAAGTGGGTGAGATTTCAATTGTATCAAATTGCATAGGTATGGCCTCTTCTATTAACAGCCTAGCATCTTCTAATGAACACCTGGATCCTACTATATCCACAACATTTAGAAAATGATTATTAAAAATATTTTCAACTTCTGACTTTTTGTTCGTAAAGTTTTCATTCAATTTGATGGTAATACTGTCTTCCTCTGCTCTTGGTTGACCTGTTTCTCTTTTAATAATATTCCAAATTGTTTTAATTTTATTATCAGAGTTGCTGATTTCAGACATGATACACATACTCCTGGATTTTTTAATAACTTTTCTTAATATGACACAGTAGTTTTTATAATTTTTGATAGTTTCTGGGTCACTACTCTTTCATGCTGTCAGATACATTTCCCTTTTCCGGTTACAAGATATTTTTATACCCTTAGTAAGCCATGGTTTGTTACAAGGTTTCTTACGAGTATATTTAACTATTTTCTTGGGGAAGCAGTTTTCAAATGCATTTACAAAAATGTCATGAAATAAATTATATTTTAAATTGGCATCAGGTTCATGGTACACCTCATTCCAGTCTAACTGCTGTAGGCTTTCCCTGAAATTTGCGATTGTTAAATCGTTGACTGAACGTACTACTTTGGAGGACTGTTTAGTATTGCTGAATGGAGCTATGTCATATATTGTAACTAGCTGTGCACCATGATCAGAAAGACCATTCTCAACAGGCTGAGCATTTATCTGGTTAAACTTATCTTCGTCTATAAAGAAGTTATCTATCAGTGAGCTGCTATCCTTTACCACCCGAGTAGGAAAATCAATAACGGGTGTCAAATTGAAAGAACCGAGTAATACTTCAAGGTCATTTTTCCTATTACCCTCTTTCAGAGAATCTACATTGAAGTCCCCACAAATAATAATTTGCTTCCCCCTGTCTGACAGGAACCTTTCCTTATTCTAACATTTTCAGTACTCTCCTGTCTGAGTTTCTCATTGTGCTTAGGCCTAGTTCCTATACCAGTGGTCACACGGTGTTCAGAGAGGCAGATTATGTCAATTGGGTTGGGTGACTTTAATTCGTCAATGCAATTACCTAGGACTGAGATACAACTTGGTGGAGATAAAATTTCTGGTGATTGGTGAAAATTTATAATTGATAGCTGTGATTGGTGATCCAATGTGCTAGAATTGTGCTGTTTAATTTCTTTCCTAAACTGAAGATTTGTTTCAATCCTGACCTCTTGTAGAACTTGACATCTTTCTGTCTTACCTATCCTAAAAAAGGTGCTGCTCCAACACCTGTAACCACTGGTATTTTACCATTCATGGCAGTGCCTCCCCCCCTTAAATTTCCTGCTATTACCCCAGCCAGTTTCCCCTTCCCTTTCCTGTTGAGATGTAGGCCGTGCCTGGTATAGTCCCACCTACTGATATAATCAACAGGAACCACACCAATATGAGCCCCCGCACCCGACCCAAGCAGCCGTTCCAACTCCAAATTAACTCTCCCAACAGAAGAGTTCAAATGAGGCCGGTCATGGTGTCTCAGGACAGATACAAATTCAACATTGGTGTGTCTCGATGCCGACGCAATCTTTACCAGATCACACTCTATACTGTACCCAGGATCTCTGTCGATGCTGTTCCCTGGCCCTCCCACAATAACCACGGTGTCTTCCCTGGTAAATCCTTTACAGAGTGAACCTAAATCCTCTGTCACCTGATCCAGACTAGCACTTGGTTTGAAAAAATTTGTGACCTGGTATTCTGGTCCTAATTCCTCCTGCAGAAGTTGGCCTACACCTCTGGCATGAGAACTGCCTAACAACAGAACTTTCTTCCTTTTCGATGACTTTCCTACATTCTTTTTCAATTTCCTATTGAAAGTTTGTTGTGTCCTGTCTACACCTACCTCTGCTTGAGGCTCATCAGTTTCTAACTGAAGCAACAGGTCAAACTTATTTTTGACATTCACCACAAAACTGTCAGACTTAGTTCTAGTCATGTTCCTTCTGCTACCTGTTGCCACTTCCCACCTCTCTTTGCCCTTCTCCCTCCTTAACCTGTCCAGATCTTCCCTAGCCTGATCTAGCTCAGAATGAAAGGGCAGCAATTTTCCCCTCCTGTTCCACTATCTTCCTATCTCTGCTGCAAATCCTACATAACCACTGATGAGCCTGATCCACTTTCCCAACACCCACGCCACTGCAGTCTCCCCAGTGAAAAAAACTACTACATCCATCAACCAAACCCCGGAACTAACAATTCTACGGCAAGTCAGGCACTTCTCACTCATGGCAAAAATAATACTTTAGCTAGAATAAATCAATTAAATTACCGAAAATCAAAAAAGACGTTACAAGAATTAAGCCTATTCACAAATGTATATAAGCAAGTTTCTGATTTAAAATTCCGCTGTTTTTCTGAGATCTGTATTAAAACAATGAAGGTATACGCTATTTATTATATATTTCACTCGATGGAATGAAAAAAAGGACAGTTAAACGAGATACTTTAACTTTGATTCTCCAAAAACGTTACGAGAATTAGGCCTATAAACAAATGTATATAGGCAAGTTTCTGATACAAAGTTACGCTGTTTTTCTGAAATCTGTATTAAAACAATGAAGTTATACGCTATTTACTGTAGTTTACTTATTTGTTACCGAGAAACTAGTTAAATTACCGTGAAACAAGCAACAAACACGTTTACAAAATTTAAGCCTAAGCGCGACTTCGCGAAGTTACGATCTTTTTGTGTTTTCTGAAAAAATACGCAAAGAAAAGTCAAACCTTTAATGGCAAGACTAAACGATACACTAATGCACGTATTTAATTTGTTGTCGGCGTTAAACTAAATTATATTCCTGTCTAAATCACTTAACTTTCTGGAAATGGTTTCTGGCGTCACTTACTCGGCGGCCATCTTGTGTTCCTGTCTGCTTGTTTTATCATAAGGTTCCAAAGAATGTAGAGGTAACATAGTATTTTAACAGTGTGCAATGTAATAGTACATTGTCCTTTGTGATTTTTTGTCAGTTTAGTGTTTATCTTAATTGTTGATTTGTTTCATTTATATTGCTTCTTTCTTCAGAAACATTGGGCTTGGTTGTTATTAAAGATAACTGTATCAATAATTTTGTATGGTTATGTTAGCACATGCATAAAGAAAATTAAGAACGAAGGACTTAAAGACAAATAATAAAGTTGTGTGTATTCTCAGATAGAATAATGATCCAGCCAGTAGCCAAATGCAGGTACCCTAACTAATTTCTAAAATTAATAAAGAATTTATGGAATAAAGTGAAAGATCAGACACTGCAAGTCCAGAACAAAAGAAGCATGATGTTATGAAATTAAGTAGCAGATAGGTAGTGAAAAGTCACAGATTAGGAAGAAGCATGGAATTATAGAACTGTAGTAAAATTGTGCAGTTCAGATGAATAGTCAAAAATGGAGAAGAGATTGAGATACAAAGTTGTCAATATGTATGGCAGATAAAGTATAGCTGGTGTAAATGGAATGTGGTTGTGTTGTATATGTTCATGGGGTGTTAGTGAGGTTGATATTTGTCACAAACAAAACTTCAAACATTTAACAAAATTTTGGGGTTCCAATTAGGTATTTAGTGCATTTCGAACCAAAATATAAATTCAACATTTTTGATGCAATGTTTCTCGTCTATGCTAAGGTTTTTGAACAAGGATAGTTATTGGAGGTGTATGTACTGTCATTCTAACAGTTCAGCAAGTATTGGCCATACTTAAACAGACGCTTCTCTAAGGAAATATTGCATCAATGTGAAACGATTGAATAGGATGTGAATGTCTCCTAGTCTGATCAGTGCCCAGGAATGGATAGAACTATTATGATTAGAGTGGGTTATATTATGGATAAAGTTGTCCAGATCACGGAATGGCAGTTAACTGTTTGGATCATAGAAAGTTTTGGGAAGAGTGGTTTACACAGTGTAAAGGGAAATTTGTGAAAACCATCAGGTTGTTAGAAAAGAGATTACGGTTGCATAACTTCTCCACATTATAAAAATGCCATGAATGGATTTCATTTGGGTAATACTTGAAATAAAGGCAGCCATTCACCTATAGCTGACTGATGTGTGGTGCGTAGAAACACGCAGCAGAATACTAGCTACACTAGCATTCGAGATCTTGTTTCTCTGGTTGAAATGCACACATTATCGCACAGACATCCAAATTGTGGCCACGTGGCCCATGGGCAAGAGTATTGACATGGCCCCAGGCGTGCATTTTATTGGCAGAACCATTAGAAGATGCAAGAGATCTACTAAAGAGACTGCTTACACTACGCTTGTGCATCTTGTTCTGGAGTACTGCTGAGTGGTGTGGGGTCCTTACCAGACAATATTAAAGAGGACATTGAGAAAGTTCAAGAGTGTCACTGACGTGATACAGGATGTGGGGTAAACATAATTAAAACAGAGGTGTTCCTCATTGCGGTGGAATCATTCCACAAAATTTCAGTCACCAATTTTCTCCTCTAAATGTGACAATATTTTGCTGAGGTCTACCTACATTGGGGGATATGACCATCATAATAAAATAAGGAAAATCAGAGCTCACACAGAAAAATATAGGTGTTAGTTTTTTCCATACACTGTTGTTGATTGGTATAAGAGAGAATAATTGTGACATGGTTGGATGAATCCTCTGCCAGACACTTAAGTGTGATTTGCAGAGTATCCATGTAGATGTATGTTTGGGTACCTGTGTGGTTGTGTGTGAATGTGTGTACTTCTGCTAGAGAAAGAGCAAGAGCTCAAAAGCTAGTATATATAATTTTCTGTTGTGTGTTTCTATGCGCCACTCATCAGTCAGCTGCAGGTGAGTTGATGCCTTCCTTTATTTTACATATTACTCTGTCTAAGAATTTCCATTGTTATTTTTCGTTAGGGCAAGAATGAATAAATCAGATGATCAAGCAAATGTGTAATTAACACTTTACAGTTCCTTTCCAGCCACAAAATCTGTATCTACCGTATACTATTTCACATATCATTTTCCACACAGATTTCAACCACAGTTTAAAAAAAAACTCCATTCCTTCATAATCTGTGTGTCCAGCTAACCTCTCTCTCATGTGCCGGATATAATTCTTCCCCTCCTTCCCCACCTTCCTCCTTTGTAGGTCCAAAATTAAAGTAAAATCAAGCCTGCTCACAGGCAGGGATGGGGGAAAACATGTCGTGTGATGACTAATGAATTAAGTAACTAACTGAACACTGTGCACATAACAAAACAGGGCCATGAGGAGATCATTGCAGCAAAAATGCATTGTGACAGGATATACTTAACAGAAAAATTCAATCCAAGCGAAATTTTCTAATATTTCATTACATTTGTGAAACAAGATATTTCTTTTTGATTACAAGAGACAAAATATTTGGAGTGAGATCCCTGCTGCTGCAAGATGGAGAATGCTCTTTAGTGTTGGGTCTTGGAGCTGGAATCTTTCTACAGCTTTTATCCTCTTCATTATGTAAAACAGTTTTTTTAACAACAATACGCTGAGCCAAACCTAAATATAATGTGAGCTGCATTCTTGTGTAGCTTCGGAAAGTCTTCTGCATGAACATCACAATATACTATCTTAATAAATTGATTGTACTTTTGAAGGCACAGTATCTGGTGCAACATAAAATGGTGTGCTAAATAATTTGAATTTGTTTTGTAGGTTGCACAGGTCATTAAACCTTTTCTCAAAACAAACAGAATTGCACAGTAATTTGTTGCCACAAAACATGAATAATGTGAAGGTAATTGTAGTGATGAAAGGTTTTTGAAAATGTTAGGTTTCCTGTAGCAATCATGTAGATGGGGTATGTCCATGAATGCATTGATTTTGTTATTCATGATAGGAATAAGCAGATCCTTTCCTTGACAAGACAAATTAAAGTGATTTAAGTGTCCCCTAATATCAGTGAGAAAGCGAAGTTCGTAACTTATTTGTTCCCACTGAGTGCCTATTGCTTCGTTCCTTTCATTTCCATAAATAGGTGATTTCCTTCTGAATTGGTAAGAATAAATTTTGAATTTTCTCTCTAATAAGCCATCGTATTGTAACATGTTATGGTACATCATCATATACTGCTTGCAGGTGGTGATTTGACACCATGATGCCTTACAAAATTCACACATTGTACCATAACATTCTTGACATCGCAGTATTGCACACTTCCTGTGCAAAGGGCCTCCTAGTGGATGAAACTGTGTATACTTTGTGTTTTCCAAGTTTGGTCTTGATCTTTTTGCTTTTATATGAGACACACAACCACATTGACTCCAACCATTTATGGTGCTCCATCTATCACCATAGAACAGAGACTGTCTCATGGCAAACACACCACCTCAAAAATATTGCCGCGTGTGGTTCTGTAAAACGCTGGTATAACATCTAACAGGTCCTCAATAACCTGTAGTTCTGACTTAACACCCCACACACACATACTGCAAGCTGCACATAGTTTGTTACATCAGTGGTTTCATCAAGTGCTAATGAATAACCAATAAAAGTTCGACCTTTCTCCTTCTGTTCAGTTTTCAGATCTGCCCCATATCTCAGATCCAAAGAGAAACTGTTGGCTTGGAGAGACAGACTCCTTTCAGTTCCTATACCTCTCCTGGCATTAAACACCCTACGACAGCCAACAAACATGATTTGAACAGGGGCCCTATCGAAATTGGCTCCACTAGTTGCAATACTGCGTGCAGCTTCATAGCTTACTCTTGATGCCACTCAAGGTGCCATCCAGCTCATAAAAGTGTGTGTCATGAAGGGACTCATAGCAATGCTAAATATTGTACTTCTTCATTGTATTGAGCATATTGTGCAACATTATAGTCACTGAGGCAACCCATTATTTCCAACTAATAAGAATATTGTTCTTTCCAACAAAGGGAAAATGGGAACTGGATATTTTGAGAAGTTATAGCTATGTTCACTATGAAATGTGAAGCATTAATAAATCATATGGTGCCAAGTGTGCACACAACAGAGCAGTGAATGAACACATTGCAATATGACAGCCGGGTGGGTTGCCTACCAAACCTGCACTTGCCTACGGGTGAACTGAGGAGCATCTGCAGGCGCCCTCACTTGATGGAGCAATATTGTTACAATGCAATATAGAGGTTAAGGACAATGGTAGGGGACACGAAAAAATGTGGGCCATTACTGGAAAAGACCTTGAAGATTATCCCACTGACAGATTAATGATATCTGGAAAAAGAATATTCCATGCTTCCAATAGGTACATACTTCAAAGAGAACGGGAAGAAAAATTGTGTTACATCTATAATATGTGTACTGTTTGCATATTATTTGTAAACAAAATGTAGTCTCTCAGTGAAATTAATAGTATAATGTCACAAAGCCGCCATTTTGCGGGATAAGGTTCCTGTTATACCTCGAGAGACCAGAAACGGACCACAGTCATAGCAGCATCATATGTGTCGTTTCAAAGAGTTGCTCACAATTTTGAGACATGTGAAGTGTTATTTGTAAGTTACTACAATGTCAACCATGTATAACCAATCTAAAGCTTGGCTATGTGATTAAAATAAATAACCATTTGAACATGATCATTTTCTGTTTTGATTATTCATCTACCCATTGTTGAAACATTATTTGCATCATCAAGTGGGAGCTTTGCTTGTAAAGATACTTGTTCTGTAGCTGCCTCATAAAGTAGTGCAAAGGGCTGGTACCAGGAAGTAAATTGTTAATCAGGTGCTTTGTTTACAAGAGCTAGGAATAATTTCTTGAATTTCAAGTTATTTCTAATTTTTGTATTAAGTGTGCATCAGGCATTTAGTGACTTTAGTAGAGGACAGTGGCCTCTTATTGAAATAGTACCATCACCAAGTGACATCCCTGAATTTGCTTTGTTTTGAATCTTGTCACCCAAACAACAGGACAAATCCTGCATTTAGAAAATGCCAGTTTGAATCTCATTAAAAAAATTGTGCATTAAGAAAATCATACATGTGACACTTTTCACAAATAATGTTAACACTGAACTGAGTACGAGTGAGTTTTTAAAAAAAATACATATTCACCAAACATTTGTTGCTATTTACCTGTTTTTTCTTTTGTTTACAGTTCAATAACAAGACCGTGGCACTGGTTGCCTCTGATGTTCTTGTGGCATTGTCTGATCATGCAGCTCACTTACTTGAAGTCTTTCCAGAGATACCTTTACGAATTATTGAGGTAAGATTGAAATTACCACCCAGTCTCAAGTATCTCAGTGGTGTTTTTTCCTTTATTGTGTTAAACTACATTTGCCATCTTTTCTTTATGTACTTTATTTGGTTGTAGTGAGATATGTTATCTCAGGGCTGGCCTTGTTTTCTAGTGAAAGTTACAGCAGAAATTCGTTTTTTGCCTATTTTAGAAAAAATAAATTTTTCTGAATGCTGAATATTTGAAGTAAGAATTCTGTGGGGCTAAAGTTTATGAAGAGCCATATACACATACACATCCTTATGCACCTTACGGAGCATATATTGGTAGTGGGTTGTTATGTCAGGAGGGAGCAACATAAAGGATGAGAGTAAAGGGTAGTGAATGACAAACCTTCAACAAAAGGACATATTTATATTCTGGAAAGTGTAAATTTCTCACATTGTGTGCTTCACGTTTTGCATTGTGGCAAGCACTTAACAATGTGAAGTGTGTGCTGAAAAATATATACTGCTCTGATTTTGAAAGGAGTCCTTTTATGTTCTATATTTCCATCATACTAGTGTTCTATTTCATTAGTCTTTTTGCACTAACTTGTTAGTGGAAATAGTTGTTAATGATTTAGTCTGAGATACATGATCTTAGTTTTAGTTATGGTGTGATGTGTTGTGTTGCTCAAAGTATATATTAGGTTCAATACCTTCATTTGTCATGAGAGAAATTATGAACAAACTGAAAAAATGAATTACTAGACTTGTTACTACTAAAAGTTACTATGACTGCTCACACTAACTGATTTCCTATCATTTCTGTTTGACCCTAAAAACTGCATTCTTGTCAACAATACAGTAAACTTGCACACTGGCAACTAGCATTTTGAGATTATCACATTAGAGAGTAGTAACTACTTTCCCCATGGTCAAAAGAAAATTACTTTGTTGATCTCATTGGCTTCTTTTCTGCCATCTTAATTCCCATGATTGCTCTCAATGACAAGGTGCTATCCAAAATTTTCGGGACTGGTGCTGCCATCTATTGAAAACCTTACCTTTGGACTGATGGTCACCATCACTCTCAAAGTAATTCCCATCCGCACATACACACCAGTCCCAGCTCTTCTGCCACTGGTCAAACATTTTCGAGAACTCCTGTTCTTTGAGGGTGTTCCTCACTGCCAGTGATACTTCTTGAATCCCCTCTAGAGTGGTGAACCAACAGCCTTCCAACTTGAGTTTCAGTTTTGGGAATAACGCAAAGTCGCAAGGTGCCTAATCTGGCAAGTACGGTGGGTGGGGTATAGCCGCCATGTTGTTTTTTGCCAAAAGGTCCTGGTAAGCAAGGACGTGTGACAGGGCACATTGTCATGGTGCAGCAGCCAGTTCCCTTGACACCAAAGTTCGATCCGCCGTTGCCGCACATTTTCACAGAGCTGTCGCAAAACGTCGCAGTAGTAGGCGAAATTCACTGTTTGGTTGGGTGGGACAAATTCCCTGTGCACAATTCCCTTGATATAAAACAAAACGATGATCATGCTCTTCACCTGTCTCGTGTTTTGGGTCTTGGAGAGCCCAGGCTCTTCCACTGGGATGATTGTTGCTTTGTCTCTGGGTCATAACCATAAATCCAGCTCTTGTTGCCTGTGATAACCTGTGACAAGAAGGTTGGATCATCAGATGCGGTCTGACAAAGGTCCATGCACACTTCAACATGCTGTGCCTACCGATTGGCAGTCAAGATACTAGGCACAAATTTTGCAGCGACATGATGCATGCCCAATTCATTAGTCAACATTCGTTGACGTGTCCCATAACCAATACCCACTTCATCCGCGAGGTCTTCAATGGTTCGACGTCGATTCGCTCGAATGAAATGTTGAAGTTCGGCAACAGGCTTTCCAGATGCTTCTTCTTTGACATCTGTACGGCCGGCCCTGAACCGAGCATGCCACTCAAACACACGTGTACGGCTCATGCTCTGTCCCCCAAACACTTGTTGAATCATTGCAAGGGTTTCCATAGCAGTTTTCCTGAGATTCGCACAGAATGTGATACACACACACTGTTCTGTTTGTGAATCCATTGTAAAATTGCCACACACCAGACACAGAGCATTACAGAAATCACTGTGACACGCAACATGTCCTCCCAGCTGAATGCCACTCCGCACACTGACTCGTCAGATATGCAGCTGTTGCCACCTAGTGGTGCAAAGGTTTACAACTCCTTTCCAGATGGGAGCACCAGTCCTGAAAATTTTGGATTCCACCTTGTATGCTTATAGGTAGGTGTGTGGGAACCCCACATCAACTTTCAACCATTGTGGAGTTCATGTTTGTATTAAGATTTGATTTATTGCTTTAAAATGATAGAAAAACAAAGTTTCAGTAGCATATCTTACAGTCTGTGCCAAATCACTGTCGTTGCGGACATGAGTTGGGGCCTTTCTGTGTATATTATGTTTTTTGTGCATGGCATATAATTTCATCCTGGCCAGGTCAATACTGTTACTGGATAGTATCCACATCTGTAACATAACTGTGGGCAAGCCTTCTATTTGGTCTTCATGTAATGTTTGATTGTGAAGAGTATACCAAAGTTCATTTCAGATAATTTTGCTTCATTAGTGTCACTTCTTCCACCATTAATAAACAAACAAACAGCATTTTCAGTATTAAGTAAGTTATTTTCACTTCAACAAGTGAATGTCTGCAGTACAAAAATCACAGTTGAAGTGTGTGTGTGTGTGTGTGTGTGTGTGTGTGTGTGTGTGTGTGTAATTTATTACACGTGTCCGTCCCCGGTAGCTGAATGGTCAATGTGACAGATTGTCGGCCCTCTGGGCCTGGGTTCGATTCCCGACTGGGTTGGGGAATTTTCTCCGCCCAGGGACTGGGTGTTGTGCTGTTCACATCATCATCCTATCATTCTCATCAACTGCAGGTTGCCGAAGTGGTGTCAGA
This sequence comes from Schistocerca serialis cubense, assembly GCF_023864345.2. Lineage (NCBI taxonomy): Eukaryota > Metazoa > Arthropoda > Insecta > Orthoptera > Acrididae > Schistocerca > Schistocerca serialis. The sequence continues at coordinate 288,288,613 of NC_064638.1, read as the reverse complement.
TTGAAAAACCGGCACCTGGCGAAAGGCCTGCCCGATGGGGGACCCTAGCCATATGATTAAATAAATAAGTTACACATGCCAGTGCGAATTTCTTAGCTACGCTGCCAGAAGTTGCAAGCAAGGATAAACAAACTACAATAGCGCTCTTATTTGCATTTTATAGTATTAAACTAATGAAATGTATACCTTCAGAAGATTGTAAGTGAAAATTTCCAAAAGCAATGAAGGGTAATAAATTGAATTCTGAAACCTAAGTAGTGACTGACGTGTCATAAATCCTTCATTAATAATATATGACAGAATATTACACATTCCATTATGGAGGAGATCATCTGGATTAATGTTGTAATAAGCAAGCTACGTTTCAAAATATGGATCAGTAAATAAATATATTCAATGAAGAAAGGAAATGAAACAGTAGATAACTAAGTACAGTTTCATTTGTCTTAACGCAGTGTAAAAATAATATTATGTTACGCATTCTCTCTCAAGAAGTAGAAAGTGTAATGATCATGATTTTTCAGGTGTTAGCTCTTACATTGTCGCAGCTGGCTCCACGTCAACAAAATAAGGAGAGTTTATCTGGTTCCAGTTGTGTTTTACTTACATCACTTATGTTTTGCCTTGGTGAGTGGTGCATGTGTGTACCAATTCCACAATTAGTGGCTCATGGTCGAAACTGTTTGCTGCTTACAGTTTTCAAGGTAAGAAAAGATAATTTTCAAATCTGAGTACAGTTTCTATTACTATGGCTTCTTCTTTCTGTTTGTTCTCTGATTAACTGGTACCTTATTACAGACAACCAAAAAATGTTGTGTTAGAGGCATTATATTGAGAATACAAGATTAAACTGAGTCCTAGTGAATGGCTATTTAGTGAAACATGTGGGAAAGCTAAATGTCACATAGTTTGAGTCCATTTTAAAGACTTCAGAACACTGTTTAGACATAATTTCACCATTTGTAGCAGATTTAAATAAATATTCAATGCCTTAATGACACTTGAAACAGAAGAGGACTGCCTACTCGCCAGTTTCTAAGTCAGATGACGGGGTAGGAGAAGTTACTCAGAAATTAGCTCCAAGGAAGATCCAAAATTTGGGAAGGAATAGAAATGGCATTAGATCAATCTCCACAATTAGTACATTCTTCCTCTATTCTTTTCCTACACATAGTCTATGGTATGAGTTTTCCAGCACTTGTAGATATTTAACATTGCTCCTCAGATTTCTTGTAGTTTAGTGTCTCCCAATGAAGTAAGTTTTTAATTTTCCAAAGTGTAAGTATTATATTACTTACAGTAATAGGGAAAGACTAAATTGTTACTCAGCACTTAGAACATTGAAAAAAGACTGCTAGATATAATCAGACTAAGTCCTTCCTCACACATAGACAAAACGCACCCCCGTTCAAACATGCATAACTCACATATACATGGCCATTGTCATCTCCAGGTGCTAAGGCCCTACTGCATCTGATTCTGAGGTGAGCAGCGATGTTGGCTAGGGAAGGATAATGAAATTACAGAAGAGCTGTTGGATGTGTAGGGGAGAGAGAGAGCAGAATATTGGCGTAGGGAGAAGCTAGTGCTACTTGGCGAATTGTGCAGGGATGTGACAAGGAGTAGATAGTAAGTTGCAAGGGGCAGCAATGGTAGGCTGCAATTGGGGGGGGGGGGGGGGGGGGGCAAGGGAAGAAGAGAGAAGGGGGAAGGACTACACAGGTACACTGGCAGGATAGAAGGCATGTGTAGGCCTTGCAGTGGGAGTAAGGAAGGGGATAGGCAGATAGTGGACGGGGGCTAGGAGGTTGAGGCCAGGGGGTTAATGGAATGGAGAAGTTCAGGGAGACTTCCCACCTGTGTAATTCAGAAAAGCTGGTGTTGATAGGAAGAATCCAAATGTCTCAGGAAGAATCCAAATGTCTCAGGCTGTGAAGCAGACATTGAAGTGAAGCACTTTGTGTTGTGCAGCATGTTCAGCTGTCTAGTGGCCACAGTTCGGCTGTGGCCATTCATGTGGACAGACAGGTTGTTAGTTGTCATGCCCACGTAGAGAGCTGCACAGTGATTGCAGATTATTTTGTAGATCATGTTGCTGCTTTCCTTTTGATGGGATAAGAAATGTCTGTGTCAGGGGTGGAGTAGGTGGTAGTGGTATGACAAATGCTGCAGGTTTTGCTTCTGTGTCTGTTGCAGGGATAAGAGACATGGTGTCTCAATGGTCTAGGGACAGTGTCTTCGATAAATAATCTAAACATCCTGGTTCAAACCCAGCCACTGCTTAAATTTTGAATAAAAATCATCAGCAATGATGGCATCCTGCAGGGTGGGGGTGGGGGTGGGGGTAGTGGTGGTGGTATTGGTGGTGGTGGTGGTGGTGGTGGTGGGGGGGGGGAGATTTAGATCTCTGACAAAGGGGAATTAACCATGAGAAAATGACTGAACAATCAACAAATGTATAACATTTTAAGAGTCCGTGGTAGGGAAGCTAGAAAATCTGAAAAGGGAAATGCAAAGGCTCAATCCAGATATAGCGGGGATCGGTGAAGTGAAATGGAAAAAAAGACAAGGATTTTTGATCAGATGAGTATTGGGTAATATCAACAGCAGCAGAAAATGGAATAAGAGTAGGATTCATTATGAATAGGGAGGTAGGGCAGAAATTGTGTTACTCTGAACAGGCAAACCAATGTAAACAGCAATAGTTCAGGTATGCATACCGGTGTCACAACCAAAAGATTAGAGAGAAGTAATATGAGGATACTGAACAGGTAACTCATTATGTGAAGGGAGAGGGTAATCTAATAATCGTGGGGGACTGGAACATGGTAGTAGGGGAGGGGAAAATAGTTAAACTGGAGAGTATGAGTGTGCCAGCAGGAATGAGGGCTGGAAAAAATTGAGAAGTGCAGTAAATTTTACCTAGTAATAGTGAATACACTGTTCAAAAATCAGAAGAAGAGAAGATTCACCTTGGAAAGGCCTTGAAACACAGGAAAATTCCAACTGGATTACATCGTGGTCAGACAGAGATTCCAAAATCATCTATTGGAGTGTATGGATTACCAAGGAACAGATACAGACTTCAATCATAATTTAGTAGTGATGGACAGTAGACTGGAATTAAACAGAATTGTCCGAAAAACCTGTGTAGAAAGAAGTGGGACGCTGAAGTACTGGGGAATGAGGAGATGCATTTGAAGTTCTCTGAGGTAGTACATACTGTGATAATGAACACCACAGTAGGCAGTTCAGATGAAGAGGACTGGCTATCTCTGGAATTGGAAATCAGATTTTCAACAGATGATGATCGATGCAAAGAAGGTGGCTGCAAAGAAACCTTGGATAACAGAAGATAAGAGCTGCTGGGAACCAAAGTGGTCCAAGTAAAAAAAAAAAGGTAGTTTTTGAGCTATACCATTCAGTTTACTCGCATTGCACAGAAATTTGTTGTTGAGAAGTGGTATAACCACTTGAAAGCTCCAAATGCATTCTTCCTCTCATGTCCGAGTGAAGAGCGTTCATGGGAATAGTGGGTAAGTCAAGTGGCAAGGCTGTGTGGTCTTGTTGTTCTGTGTTGTTTTGTGTGTGTATTTATGCTCTAAAATCAAAAAGGCATTGTAATAATGCTACTAAACATTAGCATTGTTTTCTGTCTTTAGATTTATAATATCAAGATGATATTAAAGCAGAAATTGTGTTTATAAGGGAAGTTTGCACTCTGTGTTGAAGTCTAGGTTAAAGCCTGCACGAATCAAGCAGTGATAACTCACATTAAATACGTGAACCATAAAACTTTTTTCTCTCAACAATGCTGTGAGACCTGTCATGAGGCAAAAAGGAATGACATGATGACACTTCTCACGTACATCCGTCCGGTGCACCAAGCTTTTTTCAATGAACTGACAACTGCAAGTTTGGCTGAGGAATCTGGGCCTGTACATGTTGACTCTATGGCAGAGGAAGATGATAAGATGATGTGGATGGAGAAACAGAGTAAACAGACATTCTCCATTATAAAGCCTCTTGAAATGAATGACATTTTAAGGAATTTTGACATTTAGAAACAACAATTTATTTATAATCCGTAGGTGAACACACTGCTGTACTCTCAGATAGACTCAGTAGGGAGCATTATAGTAATTAACAATAATGCAATTATTTTAACTCAATTTGTGTGAGAAAAGTGCATAATCGGAGCAGTAAGCACAGACTCACATTTATTGTATCACGTTATAGTTATGTTTTATAAATAAATTCTAATTACAGAAATTAAAAGACAGCATATTTCTTCTCAGGTATTTAACTTAGCCAAAATGTTTGTAAGTAGAGTGGCACAACTCTTGATTTATATCACTTTACCTTTCACAATGAGTAAATTTTTGAGAGGAAAAGTGGTAATCCAACTTCTAGAGACTATAGAAAGGGATTTATGATAAAAATACCTAAAATGTCTGTAGTAAATGCAATTAAAATATTTCATAATTATATCATCTCATTTTCATCAAAAGAATCATGAATTATTGTAAAGCATGAATTTACATTACATGAAATGCAAAACCTTTCATTCCTTAGAAGTGGAAAACAGAGAGTTATACCACTTTGGCTCTCAGCGGTTCATATATTTCATTTGATCAGTAAGACGGAAATACAGCAATATAAGTCAATTAGGGTCGAAATAAATAGGAAGTGTGAGGAAATCAGGGCAAAATATCTGGAGCAAAAAGTGAAAAGATCGAAAAAGGTGTGTTTTTTTGGGAGAACTGATGCAATATATGAAAGAGTCGAAACAATCTTGGGTGAAATTAATAGCAAGACCATAAACATTAAGTGTGCAGTGGGAATTTCACTGTTAGGCATAGAGTAGAGAGGGAACAGAGGAAAGAGTACATTGAAGGTCTCTATGAGGGGGAGGAACTATCTGACAATGTTGCAGAAGAAGAAAGGGTAGATGATACAGAAAATGGAGAGGTTCCGGTATTAGTCAGAGTTTAATAGAGGTTTGCTAGACTTGCCATCAAATGAGACAGGAGGGATGGATAACATTCCTTCGGAATTTCTAAAATTGCTATTGCTTATTTTTAAATAATTATCATAGTATAAAATCATAGTTTTAAAATTATATCAATATTTAAATGAACAATTATATTTAGAGAAAAATGTGGCAAATATCCAGAAAAATTAATAAAAATTCACGAATATAGATTACAGTATTTACGTATGAAAATCAGTTTATATCTGCCTTGAATTTAGATGTTATCGTGAAGTTTGTACTAGAACAGAAGCTCTGACAGGACTGGATTCATTATGATTTCCAGCTGCTGCAATAAAACTTTCAGTGTAACAGTTGGGAGCATTGGAAGAACAGACCACGCCACCATTCAGGAGACATAGCCTGGTTTACTGATGGCCTGAAAACAAATGAAGACACTGGGGCCGGAGTATATGAGAAGCAGTCTAGAGAGAGCAGTCTCTCTAGTGAAGATGGCCACAGTATTCCAGGCTGAAATATTTGCTACCAGTGTGTATGCAGAGGAGAATTTGCCTAGGTGTTACAAGAATCATAGCATCTACATTTATTCAGACAGCCAAGCGTCACTGAAATCTCTGCCAGCCCCTGCAACGAGATCAAAGATGGTTGCAGAATGCCATGAAGTCCTTGGGAGACTAGGGCAGAAGAACAGGGTAAACCTGCTGAAGGTCTCTGGTCATTTAACTCCAAGATGAAAAGGTTGTCGGAAGGGAGAAATTTGTGGCAGGCTGCAGTCAGTAGACTGATGACGAAAGAGCCATGAGGCAAGGGGTTGGGAGTATGGATGATATGGGGATGGGCAAGGGTACTGCATATGACCACTGTAGGAGGCTAGGCTGCATGGAAGGGATTTCTGGGTGTGGAATGGCTGGCAGCAGTTGAAGTGGAGGTATTACTGGTGATGTGGATAAATGCCCTAATGTAGCCATCCATGAGGTGGAGGTTGACATAAAGATAAGTGATTTGTTGGGCTGAGGTGGACCAGGTGAAGGTGAAGCTGGAGCAATATGTATAAAATGTGCTAGATTCTCCATAGTTACTGTTTCTTTACCACCCACCTCCCTGATCATAATTATTGATGCCATCTCTCTCTATACTAACATCAGCTATTGAACACTACCTTTCCAAGTGCCTGACAGACTCCATCCCTGCAACCTCCTTCCTATTCACCATAACCAACCGACAAGGATCGTAACATCTACATTTGTCACCCACAATTACTGCTTATTTGAAGCCATCCGTGGTACAGCAAAGCCCGCCTGTTTGGCAGCTCTTATGTCAACCCGTTCGTGGCCTGTCTAGGGGAATCCTTCCTAACCATCCAGAACACCACACCTCAACCTGATTCAGATCCATTGATGATACTCCATAATCGTGACCAAGGGTGAGGACACACTATCCACATTCCTGTAGAACTCCAGCACCCTCTCCCCCATTCACTTCACGTGGTCCTTCAGAGCCTATGAAACCACCTTTCTTGATGTCTGTCTCTGCATCAGTACATCTGTCCACATCGGACCTACCAACCACCAAGAGATTCCTTCACTTTAACAGTTGCCATCCATACCACCCCACCGAGGGAGATTGCACAAGGATTAGTACACTGGACTCACATTTGAGAAGAGAACATTTCAAACCTGCGTCCCGCCATCCTGATTTAGATTTCTGTGATTTCACTATATCGCTTCAGGCAAGTGCCGGGATGGTTCCTTTGATAGGGCACTGCCAACTTCCTTCCCCATCCTTCCCTAATCCGGTGGGATTAATGACCTCGCTGTTTGGTCCCCTTCCTCAAATCAACAAACCAATCTATTCCGCATCAAGAGGTCCCTTCCGTACAGTATAGCTACCGATGAGTGTCACATCTGTAGTGATGAGCAGTCAGTCCCTTTCTAAATGTGCCAGGGGTTTCATTGAAGCTTCGTAGACTGAAATTACCCTTCCAACCTTATTCAAAAACAAATCTCTTGCAACTTGTATCCCCCGTTACCTACCGTCCTCCCACACACCCACTGACTAGGCACAAAGCCTCCCTCGCAACTCAGTACCACCTAAGAATGAAGCAATTGAATCATATTCTCTGCCATGATTTAGATTACCTCTTGCTGTACGCTTAAATGAGAAATATCCTCACCACTATGCTTCAAACCCCTCCCACAGTAATAATCTGCTGCCTACTCAACGTACTCCGCACCCTTTTCTGCTCCTGTTTCATCTCCACTCCCAACCTGTTGCCCTATATATATCACTTCCCTGCAGCAGACCTGGACATGCAACCTGTCCCCTACATCGTCCCACGACTCTCTCCCCCACACCCTCTCACAAGCGTCTTCTGTCTCATTAGAGGCAGAGTCATCTGTGAAACAGGTACTGGTTGTGTGACCTACCAACTTAGCTGCAACAACTGTGCAGCATTCTCCTTGAGTGTGACCGCTAAGAAGCTGTCTGTCCACTTGAATAGCCACCAACAAACTGTGATCAAGACAAAGCAAGACCGTCCAGTTGCTGAGCATAGCACCTTGCACAACGTGCTCCACTCTTCTCTAACTGTACTACCCACTCCACTCTAGCTGAAATCGCTGTTCACCTCAGGTGCAGTTGCAAGTTGATCTTAATGCCCGAAATCGACAGTTGGGCATGCACGTGCTTTTTGTGTGTATGTCTGAGAGTGAGAGAGAGAGTTGAAGGACTTAGCCGAATAGCTAATTATATCTACCACTATGTGTTTTTTTTTCTGTATGCTTCTCAATGCCTCCTCTATGTAATGAATAGCAATCTTCACTTTTCACATGGTTATTATAACTTTAAGTAAAATTTTCAACACTTTTGTACACAGGTTTTAAGTCAGTTGCAGAGTGGAAAGGCACATGCAACAGAAAGTGAGACACCACCTATACCAGAGTCCGCAGACTACGATTTGGATATAAAATTAGATAATCTCCGTGAAGAATCTGCACCACCTCAAATACCACAAGAGCCACCACCTCCTGGATCAGCAGAGCAACCCATTCAACTTGCTGCAAAAATGGTATGTGATGGGAAAATCAACAAGGTGAAATGCTGTGTGAATGTGTGTGCTGATAAGTGATACAATGAAGAATAAGGTTAATAATTGGGGTAAGGTTGGGAGAGGGAGGAGGGAAAGCTGTTACCTTGGGTGCAAAACTATTTTACAACTGTGCAAAATTCTGACTGTAAAAATGGTAACAGAACAGTTCACAACAAAAGTAAAAATATGCTATAAATTCAGGATTTACTGATCAGACATTTTCAAAATATAGTGTGATAAGTTCTCTACATTGAGACCCACGTAATGATGTTGAAAGATGCTGTTGAGAACATGGACCTGTTTACTGAAGTTATCGGAACACCATCAACAAATTAATATGTTTCATTAATGAGAATAATCGTATGTTAACAGTATTGTAAGTGTTGAACCCCATTGTGGAAGGTTCACACTACAGTGAATAGCTGAGCCCAGGCAGCTGAAAGAACAATAGAACTTCTTTACACAGTACCTTAAGAAAGTGGGAAAGATGACAGCTACTGAAATAACTTCATTAAATATTGTGAAAAGGAAAGTTGCCACTCACCATGTAGCAGAGATGCTGACTCGCAGATAGGCACAACAAAAAGACTGTTCTCAAATAAAGCTTTTGGCCTGTAATGCCTTCATCAAAAATAGAAGACACACACACACACACACACACACACACACACACACACACACACACACCAAGTGTACATGAGTTGTGTTTGTGCAGGCACCCATTGCGCGCGCGCGTGTGTGTGTGTGTGTGTGTGTGTGCGTGTGCATGCAAGCATGCATGCACGTGGGTGCACATGCGTGTTGTCAATTTTTGCCAAAAGCTTTAGTTGTGACAGTCTTTTTGTTGTGCCCAACTGTGACTCAGCATCTCCACTACATGGTGAGTGGCAACTTTCCTTTCCATAATATTGTCACATTCCATCCTAGATTTTCAATTGTTTGATCATTAAATATTGCTTTGACGTGATAAGGATTGACACCAAACACAAAGACAGGTTCTTGAATGTATACGAGCCACTCCGTTATACCAGTGTAGCCATTGAGTTAAGTGCACTGCTCGTCCTAAATCGTGTAGCACTGACATAGCCTGGAAACACCTGTAGATGTGCATAGTTTGTGGTTGAAAGCATGCGTGAGGACTCAGTTTGGACATGATGCTGTAGGTTCTGACAGGTGTGTCAATTGACTAGCAAGTGGCTGGTCAGTGACCTGTAAATTTGTCTTGTGGAAGATACCAGCAAATCGTGTTAATAGCACATTTCTTGCAGAGGCAAGCTAGCACTGGCAATAAGAGCGCTGTATCCGAGGATGTGGTTCCACCAAATATTGTAATGGCTGCTGTGCTGCAGATGAGTTGCAAGTATTTAGGCAGTGTGGCAACTAGCAGCACTCTACTGTGTGGTTGGTGGCTGGATCAAAAGGCATCAGCCACAGTTACTAAAGTAGTCGTGCATATAAGGTTCCTAATGAAATGTGGGGTTGTTAGTATTCTTAATGTATCTTGGGATGATGTTCATTTATTTATCTCATTAGACCTTATTGAGCCAGTATATAAATGTTCTTGCTTTTCTAATTTGACATTTTGGTGAATTCTCACTGTTCCAGAATTACAAAATTTTTGTAAAAGAATCATCAGTCTCAAATTGGAAGCACTGATATTGCTTGCATAAGTTAAAAGCATTATCTAAAGTGATCCCATTATGCTTAACTTTCTGCTTGAGCATGTGTGGGTAAAATGCAAAACAAGTGCTTTGAAGGGAGTATGTAATTAAATGACATATAGACTGAATAAATTTTGAGTAAATTTTGTGGAAAGTTTTTTGATGAATGTGTAAAAATGAGTTCAAGAAAGAATAGGAGTTTACATTGCAAGAAAGAATAAAATAGCTGTGTACAGGGTGTTAACTGAAGACATTGAAATAGCTCGAAAACTACACATCGGATCAAAACAAGTTATAATTCCAATTTGTTTATTTCGAAGGGGGACATGCAGTGATACCACATTCTACCCTCCACCCCACCCTGTGCATGGCTGGCAAGGGGCAACTATGAAATCTTCTATCAGAATCCCCACTTTTTTTATTGCACATTACAATTCTGTGGCAAAATCTGCATTCATTTTGTCTGAAGCATTTTCTTCATTTCTCGACAGCTGATGCTGTAACCAGAGGAATAGAAATGGGTACGCAATCATAATTTAAGGCTACTCGATGGCTGTTGAATATGCAGTGTCACTTGGGACATCACTTCCATGCTGTGAGCATAAGACAGGACAGTATTTTATAACATACCGCAATGTATCATAGCAGGCAGTACATTGCGACTGGAGCTCATGTATTGTGCAGGTGTAGAACAGATATCAGCTCTAAACATCACAATACCTGTGCAGTGTTTATTGCCTGCACCCCTGACTATCTTTTGGAGAGCAGACATGCAAGGGGACAATGAATGTTGCAACCACAGAAGAAAACTTCGAGATGATTCAAGTTTATGGAGAATGTAGGAGAAATGTTGAGGCTGCTGTTGCCTGGTATGCTGAGTGTTACCCAGAGAAGTTAGCTCTTGTTTGTTCTTTTACAAGGTTGTGAATGCCTGATGGCAGCTTACAGACCAGCAAATGGAAACAAAGCAAACATATTACAGGAGAAGCTAATGAAATAGCAGTACTAGTGGCAGTGCACCACGACCCATGGATAAGTACACAGCAATTACTGTGCGATTTTGGTATGTCCATAGGTAGTACTGTTAGAGTACTGCTTCGTCATAAGTAACATCCATACCACATGCCACTGCATCAAGAACTCCACGGCGCCGATTTCCATAACCAGGTAGTGTTTTGTGAGTGGGCACTTCAACTAATTCAAATGACCCCCATGTTCTTTTCCAAGGTACTGTTTTCCGATGAGTCTACATCCACAAACCACAGTGTAAACCAGCATAACACGAATTACTGGAACATAGACAATCCCCACTGGTTACGGCAAGATGGCCATCAATGTCCTTGGTCGGTTAACGTATTGTGTCGCATCATGGGGAACAAATTCATTGGCCTGTATTTTATCAATGGCATGTTGAATGGACACAAATAGCAAACGTTTTTGGAACAGGAACTATTGGTACTACTACAGGATGTTGCTATGGACATTTGACAATATACGTGGTTGTAGCATGACATTTGCCCAATGCATTACACAATTGAAACATAGCAGGTACTAGACCATGTTTACAGTGGTCAGTGGATCAGCAGGGAAGACCTAGTAATTGGCCCAGTAGCTCACCGGATATGATATTGCCGGATTTCTTTCCATGGGAATATTTAAAAGGTAAGATGTACTAGCAAGTGCCAATAGGCCATAAACATATGGTCAGCTGTATCAGAAATGCCTGTGCTGACATTCCAGCAGATATGGCTCTTTCCTGTGTACAGTCATTTTAACAGTGGATCACTGAGTGTATTGAAGTTGGCAATACTAAGTTTGAACATGTTTTCTAGTTGGAAAAGTTGAGTAGCATTCGCATCAACCCACAGCCACAGTGGCATGTTGAGTAGTTTGATGTGTCGGAGGAATACGACATTGTGATAGAGTTTCCAATTAGGAGTTATGAAATACTGGCCTGTCCACCCTCTCCGTCTGTGGCGAAATGAAGAAAATGCTTCAGACAAAACATATGTAGATTTTGCCATAGAGTCATAATCTGAAACAAGAAGCCGGTGTCCCCATTGAAGATTTCAAAGTTGCACCTCGCCACCCATGCACGAGGTGAGAGGCTTAACTATGGAATCATGGGATGTCCCCCTTCAAGACAGACAAATTGGAACTATAACTTTTTTTAATCCAATGTGTACTTTTCGAGATATTTCAATTTTTTCAGTTAACAAAAACAGTATATTTGTGCTTGACAATCTTTGTAAGCTGTCTTTTTCATCTACAGTTGATGTAGTGTCTATTATAAGCTCACTAGTGAGTATTATTTTATATTAGGATGCTTCTAATGTTGTGTTTGGAACATGATGCAGAAGAAAATTCTGTTGCTCTTAATGTTCTTAATTTATCAGCTCAGTTTGATCTATTCTTAAATCAGATTGGATTGAACAGGCTCCATTTCACTGTTCTGCACCATATTTGTCACATAACCATTTAAATTTTTCTATGGTTAGTTAAAGGGGGGGGGAGAGGTGAGAGATGGAGGGGAAAGGGGGGGGGGAGGGAGAGAGAGAGAGAGAGAGAGAGAGAGAGAGAGAGAGTGTGTTTTGTTAATACAACTCAATAAAAAAATATGCATTTGTGAGAGTTTATGCAACAGAAACCTTTCCCCATCCACTCTATATACAGGGTAGTTATTTCATCATGGGAGTAATTAATATGCATAATTGAAGCAAATTATTGTGTGTCTTAAGTTGCAGGTGTATATGGGGAAATTTAACCCCAAATAAAAAAAAAAGGTAAGGCATAGAGACATGTTTTCTTAAGGAGAAACATTGCCCAGAATAGTGCACGTTTTTCATAGTTTAATCAGTGCAACTGTAGCTCTATTTATAAGTTACCACACTAAAAAAAAGTCACAGGTAGAAACAGCAGCTGTGACAGAAAATTTGTCCATATCTTTTCGTCTTTGTTGTGTGCAAATTTTTTTTAGTCTGGTCATCTTGTGAACATGACTGTAATGCTGATTATCTTGAACTATCATTCTTGTGCACAGTGTACACAACAAATTTACTGTCAGACTAGTTTTAAAACTGCAAAGCAGAACACTATCAAAACCCTTATGGTAGTGCATGATGATTTGTATGCCCTTTTTTGTAACCAGATTCGTGCGACCAAACCCAGACAAGGTCCTGGAATTTTTTAATGAAAAAATGCTTGACATACTGATATTTGCCATACAAAGACACTGTGGCATTGCAAAAGTACAGGCTGCAGAAAAAGTAACTCCATGGTTTGCTACTAGCTCTTATCCGAAGCTATTGTTGTGAAGTGAGTTGGGGTTCTGCCTCTAAGTAGTCAGCACAGTATCATTTTAGTTGAATGTGGACTAACAAGAAACCATACATTTTTGTGCAGGTAATTTAAGAACAAGAAATTTTGACACAGCAGTGTATGTTTTTCCCACGCATTAGATTTGAACAAAATTCGTGCAAAAAAATAAATAAATAAATAAATAAAATAAAATAAAATGCAGGGACTCTACATTAAAAACCAAGCATCATGAGAGACATTGCTGTGTTTCTGGACACTACAGAATGCTGAAACAGGGAAATGAGCCATTATATGATTTCCACAATGTAGGGAGATTTTCACACTTACTTTATGATTCTATCCTTGCAAACTGGTTGTTGTGGAAGAAGGTGATGATAAGGTTTCTTGCTGGCTAATCAATAGGCACATACTCTGATGTCCTGCAAAATCTCCCAGAAACTTTATTCAATTTAATGTTTGATGAAGCAGAACTCTTCCTGTAGTACAATAAACAGCCTGTGATAAATCAATGATATCTTTGTGGCAAGTGACATATTGTCGTAGTTGTAGTTTTGGTGCTACTTACCTTACAGAACTAGTGTATGACAAGAGGACATTATGCAATAGAGACCAGCTGAATGAGGCTGTGCGATTGTTAAGGCACTGGCCCTATTTGGGAGGATGGAGTTTTTTCTCTGTCTGCCCATCCTGATTTAAGATTTCCTACATCATTTCATGCATATGTAAGGATGGTTCTTTCATAAGAGCCACAGCTGACCACTTGTCCTATCCTCACAAAGCAGACATAAATATTCTGTATGTATGCATTTTTGAACTATTTGTTTTCATTGTATGATGAAAAATCTAGTGTCATTGGAAGATGATCTCTGGATAAATAAAAGAAATGAAAAGGAATTAAAAGGCCCAACTGTTTTTGTAAGTCAAGACCAAACAGTAATGGTAACATCTCAGTGCTGTTCAGGGTGGTTTAGCAGTGTCTATAATGTTGGGAATTTAGATGAGTATAAACAAACTTATTAGAGGAAAACAATAATATGGACAGGACAGATGGCTACTCACCATATAGAGGGGGTGTTCACAAGAGGCACTGTGAACAAGACTGCAAAAATATTTCAGCTTTTCAACAAAGTCCTTCAGCCCCCAGTGCCCAGAGACAGTGGCCATATATCTGTTTGTGTATATGGGGTTGGGGGGGGGGGGGGGGGGTGTATGCGTGTGTGCGTACATGTGTGCTTTCTATTTCGTTCAGAAGAATGACTTTGTCTGAAAGATTAAATATGTTAGCTGTCTCTTTTATTAGGCCTGTCTGTGACTCAACACCTCTTTTATGTGGTGAGTAGCAGCCTATTGTTCCCATATTGTTGTTTACCCATCCTGGACGTCCCTTTGCTGAATAAAGGAAAAATTTTCATGGTGCCTGACATCACTAAGTGGTAACTATCAACAGCTTGTGAGTTGCCCCAGCCATGCACTTTGTTCTTGGTTTATCTTAAGTGTCAAGTTTACATTGGTGGATTGACAGCAGCCACAACTGGCTTGAAGGCTTACGTGTGAAACTTCATGAATGCTGGATTGGGTTGCGAGACTGTTGCATTGCAGGCTGCCTAATAACCACGTTGTAGGCACATGCTTCAGCAGTGTAAGCCATATATTAGTAACATGAGGCTGATGTGCAATTTCTACCATTTCCTTTACATCAGTTGTTTCAGAAAAATATGGCCAGTCATCTTTGTATAATGAGTTACTCGCCTACACCCACTCAAGGGTTCATTTCAGTTTCTCTGCATTAATCTGAAATTGTCTTGGAAGCTATTAAAAAACACTTCTGCTACCAAGATTACCTTACCTTGGTTCTAATTGAAATGTACATTTTTAAACTATTTCAGTTGTGTTTTGTGCGAATAAAATGACTACTCAATTGCACCAGTATTGGCTGAAACCATTCAGGACATCAATTATTTTGAGAAAAGATATGTTTGGGTGCTACAGCCTTTGTTCAACTTTCGAGAAATCAACCAATATAAAAGCTCGAAATGGTGAGATAACAAAGTGTAGTTCCAGTTGGGGGCTGCCTTATTGGGAGAACATGGATGGTAACCACATAGGCCCATAGCTAAGTTTATTACCTCCACTTACTTTGGTCAGGCTGCTTCTTTTTTTTCCTATCTTACTCTGATGGGGAAACTCTTTTTTTTACCCCAATGATATTTGGTTTCAAGGCCTGTGAGGAGGTAATTTTCCTTTTCTATCTCCAACGGTCAAAGTTTGGCAATGATCCCAGAGTCTACCTAGGCTGCATAATTGTTCAGAATCAGAACTCTGAGAAATGTCCACTGAAATTTAATGAATGAATGAGACCTTGAGGAATTCAACACAGCTGTGCCAACAAACCCCACTCTCAGGTACAAAGGGACACCAGTCACATGACCTCTGGACAGTGCATGGCATACAGTTGCTTTTGTTGTGTAGCTTATGGGTGAGGTTGAAAGGTGAGTTTTGAAGCACCTTTAAATTATTAGAACATATTTGCTAAGGGAGACAACCTCAAAAGAAAATTCTGCTGCTCTTAGACAGGGAGTTGAGCAGATGGCTGGTAACCAACACACCCTACTCCTAGTACACCAAGAGGCCTTGGTTCGTCGACCAGCTCTTCCTGCCCTTCCTTAAATGCTTTCAAACACCACAATACTTGTGAATATGATGGAGCAGTGTTCCCATAAGCTTTAACAATCGGTTGGTCTCCACAAGTGGCTTGTTCAGTTTCAAACAAAACTTTATTGCGTAACTGTGCTCGAGTGATGGTTCCATTGCCTTTCATGACACAGGCACTAAACAAGTGTGCAGAGCCAGCGATCCTGATGCCGCAAGTGCTTGGAGCAGACCAACGGAGGCATCGCTTTAAAGCTCCTCTACCACCTAACCCAGTGGTCAGAATGCTCTGCAGTCACTTTGAGAAAAAAAAAAAAAAAAAAAAAAAAAAAGAGCATTTCTTTCTGGACACCCCTTGTATATAGAAGATTACATAATATTATATAGTAGAGTTGAAGAAAATGAAACAGCAAGCAGTGGTTTAGCATTGCTCCTGCGTAGGAGATGGGGAGAGAGAGATATCAAAGAGTGCACATACATGAGCAAAAGAGTACTAACAGTAATATGGAAACTAAAGAAGAGGCAACAAGTGGTTGTGCATTAGAAGAGGGGGGAAAAAAGTATGAGTCAAGGATTTTCTTTGAAGAACTACAGAAGACTGTGAATAAATGTAGTGAGTGCTACTTACCAGATTATTATTATGGGTGTTTTTAATGCCAGAATAGGAAATATCCCAGTAACAAATATTATAGGGCCTTTTGGAGAACCGGTGTGTAATTAAAAATGGGAAAATACTAAGGGTTTTTGCCACTTACAATAATCTAAAAATAACAAATCCACTTTTCAGGTGGAGAGATATACAGAAGTATACTTGGCCCAGTAGAGGTCTTAGAATAGTAATTGACCACATTTTGGTAAATGATAAGCTAGTGGGACAAGTAAGGCATACAATAGTTATAGAGGACAAGATATAGGATCTGATCATTTTATAGTGATCTCCAGAATAGATATTTTTGCGAAATGGAAAAAAATGACAAAACAGATAAGTAACCTACAAGATCAAAGTGTTTATTAAGTATACTTGCTAGGAGAAGACAGCATTATACTACTTTACCAAAGCAGATTAAATAAAGAGCTAGAAAACTTGAAAACTAAACATAGTATAGAAGAAGAATGGCAGTATCTAAAGAATGTGGTTTTCAGAGTAGCAGGAGAAGCACTCGGAAAGAAGAAAAAAAATATGGAAAAGATTGGGTCTAAAAATGTGGTACGGGGATATAATGAAAGTTGTTAAAGAAAAACAGGATATATGTGTGTGTGTGTGTGTGTGTGTGTGTGTGTGTGTGTAAATATTTATACCATCCCATAGTGAAGAAGAAGCAATACTCCAAGGAAAGCAGAAATATTGCTAAATGTGTAGTTAGAAAAGCATGCCAGGAACATTGGGATAGATTTATTTCTAATATCGAGAACAGTGTTCTCGAGAGACAATAAATGGCCTACAAAGTTTTAAAAACTTTAAACATGATAGAAAAAGAGAAGATACAAATAAACAGTATTGAAGAAAAACAATGGGTAAATCATTTCAAGGGATTGTGGTATGATAATAGAGCACAATCAACTGAAGTTAATTCAATAGATTACAAGGGATTAGATGAAATACAGTCTGATAAAATAACGTGTGCCTTAACATCACTGAAAAACAGAAAAGTGACAGGAAGGGAAGGTATTAATGCTGAATTGCTAAAATATGGAGGAATGATGATACGTCTGCAACTCAACATCTCTTAAACGAATGTTGGAAGAGCAGGAATATCGCCAATGACTGGAAGCTTACTAAGATTTCTAGAGTAATATCAATTTTTATAAAAGGAAATAAGTCTGTGCAGAGGGACAAGTTTACTGGACTCAGGATACAAGATATGAGGGCAAATCAAAGAGAAAGTTTCACTGGATTGCAGCGAGAGCACGCTGTGTGTCGTGACCATGGCCAGTGAGTAACCATGACAGTAACTACTGAAATCCAATAGGACGGGTGGTGTGGTATCTTGTCATGTTGTGTGTACGAGCAGGCTAGGCTCAATGGTGCATCAACTGGATGTTCGCTCCAAATTGGATGTGCGTGCAACAATCAGATTTCTGTGGGCTACATGGCTCAATTGCATGGACATTCACCATGAAATAAATGCTGTGTATGGTGAGTGTTCAATCTCTCACCCAGGTATTGTAAAGTGGTGTAAAAACTTTGATGCTGGACGCACGGATCTCACTGACGAATATCACGAAGACAGGCCCCCAACATCCAGTACTGTGCAATGTTGACTCTATGGATGTGATCATTAGAGAGTATCACACTGCAGGAAATTGTCAGCATGCAGAACATGTTGTGTGGCAGTGTGTTCTCCATTGTCCACCAGGACCTTGGATGTCAAAAACTGTGTGCCAGATGGATCCCACAGCTGCTCACAAATGTTCACAAGGGACAACATTTCCAATCACCACTGTCATTTTTGGAAAGGTTTTCTGTGGGATGGTATTCTGTGGAGGGCAGCAAGTTTCTGTGGTGAATCATAACAGGGGATGAAATGTGGTTGCACCATTTTACCCCCCCGAAACAAAGAGAACATTGATGGAATGGGTGCACACCACATCACCACAACGAAAGAAGGCTAAAGCCCAACCTTGAGCAGGAGAGGTGATGGTGACAGTGTTCTTTGACATGGACGGTGTGCTGCAAGTGGAATTTATGCCGAAAGGCATGACAATCAATTCTGCTTCATATTGTCAAACATTGCAGCAGCTGCATAAGATAACTAAAGAAATGCGGTGGGGAAAATTGAGTGTCAGGGTGATTTTGTTGCACGATAATTCAACACTGCACTCGGCCTACCAAATGTCAGACCTGCTTCAGCGATTCAAGTGGCAGGTATAGTAGCATCGTCCATTACAGTCCGGACCTACCACAGTGCGATTATTAAGTTCGACGAGATGAAAGAGGGTCTTGGGGAACGCTGATTCTGAAACAATGATGAGCTGAAAGCAGGTGTATTAATGTGGCTAGATAGCACTGGAGGTGATTTCTACGCAGCCTTAATCAAAAAGTTGGTTACCCATTCTGAAATGGTTTATGGTCTCTTGGGGACTATGTGGAAAAGTGAACTTAAATTGTATGTTGTCATAGCCATGTTGCCTCTGTGTTTGTGATTTAATAAATGGCCATAAGTGTAACCTACATTTTGATTCACTCTAGTAAATGATAAGATTGCAAACACAAGACTTAAAAACATAACAATAATTTCACTCAAAAAAAAAAAAAAAAAAAAATTCATACTCGGCCGCGAGTAGGAATTTGTGGTATCACTGGAATCAAACCCCTAAACACTGCATTGTTTGTATATTGTTGTACAGGTTCAGAATATCATCATCTGACTGATAATTCACACTGTTCTGTTTCATTAGGCTGATATTCGACATCATCTTTATCACCCAACTTATCATCTTTCTGAATCTTCTTTTGGTAAACTGTTAAAGTAATTCAATAATTCTCTATCCAAACGAAAATACCAATGCACCATAATATCAAGGAGCACTAAACTACTGCAGAGCACAACAATGGATTGACAGGGTGCAAGCAGTAGAAGTGTGGCATATCTTCCATTAAATAAAGTAAATTGAAAAGAAAGAGAGAGAATGAGATCACAACAGTGAAATAAAAATAAGCTAAGCAGATGTAAAAAGTATTCAGCAGCCAAAATGACTGACTGTGGTCCTTTAGGATAAAAATGTTTATAATTCACTTAGTTTTTGTAATAGATGTGTGTCTTTTACAGAAATTATAAACCACCAAAGTACATAAGTCATGAAATATAAACCCCCTAAATTACAATGTTTGCTATTTATGAGATGTTAAACAACGCTTGCTGGTCAGATTGACCGGTAAGGTACTTCTAGTGTTAAGTGATTTTGTGTGTCAGCCATCTGTGACATCCGGTACGCACTTGATTTTGCTTATGATTTCTATAGGTAATGTGTTTTCATGCACACATTCGGAATTTTTATGCTGATCGACAGATTCTTATTCTGACTGATTTTTGTATGCTACATTCCACTCCTCTTACTACTGTCGTATAGCCAGTTTCAGGCATATAGCTTTTTGGTTAAACTTTTTTGTTCGACATAGAACTCCTATATGTGTATAAAGAAATAATGGATTCTGTGGAAATTAGCAATGTTAACTAGTAAATAATACTGTAATTCCAATTACAGGTATTAATGCATCTTGTAAATCACCTTGGCCACTTTCCAATGGGCATAGGGGCAGCTCGATTGTCTTCAATGGTAGTTGAACAAGATGATGTACCAGGCCTTTCTGCTGATGAGCTCAGTGCAGAAGTTTTTTCTGCCCCAAATATCCAGGTAAGCCAATACAAATTCCTTCTCTGCTCCCCTCCCTTTTCTAAACATAGTAAATACTAAAATTTCCTGGTGAGAATGTCATGTTATTGATGAATCATTGTTGTCTTTGTAATTTAATTGAGTTAACCTTTAGCAAACCATAAGACCTTTTTTTTCCAAGGTGGTGCTTCCTATGTCCATTGACAGACTTATAAGAATGAATTGAATGGATACTTGAGAAAACTGAGAAAATTCTAAATTCTAAATGATTAATGGAAAATCTCATATGAGATGTGAAACAAATACTCACAAAGAGATAGAGGGGCTGGCCAGTACTTACCTCAGCTCAGTACAGCCGATAGATACACATAAAACAGAACCGAAAATTTACGTTCCTAGCTTTCGGAACAAATGTTCCTTCATCGGGGAGGAGAGAGGGGATAGAAAGGGAAGAAGGGAAAGGAGATTCAGTTACTCACAACCCAGGTTATGAAGCAACAGTGAAAGGAAAATAGGGAGGGTAGCAAGGATGGAGGCATGGTTGTCAGAGGGAAGCCAAAGATATTCTACTGTAAGTACTGTGCCAGCTTCAAACCAAAGAGGATGCATACAGAAGTAAAGAGGTATATAGTATAAAGATAAACACAACTATGTGGGATGAAAAGATGCGTGAATGGCTAAAGAGGAAAGGGAAAGAGGAGAAGACTGAAGAGTAAATGGGATTGAGGTTGTTTAACATAGGTTCAGTCCAGGGGGATGGTGGGATGAAAGGATGTGTTGGAGTGCAAGTTCCCATCTCCGCAGTTCAGAGGGACTGGTGTTGGGTGGGAGAAGCCAAATGGCACATACGGTGTAGCAGGTTCCTAGGTCCCTAGAATTATGCTGGAGCGCATGTTCCACTACTGGGTATTGGGCATCTCCGTGACTGACAGTTTGTCTGTGTCCGTTCATGCACTCAGCCAGTTTAGTTGTTGTCATGCCGATGTAAAAGGCTGTGCAGTGCAGGCATGTCAGTTGATAAATGACATGTGTAGTTTCACATGTGGCCCTGCCTTGAATTGTGTATGTTTTACCAGTAGCGGGGCTGGAGTAGGTGGTTGTGGGGGGATGCATGGGGCAGGTTTTGCAGCGGGGTCGGTTACAGGGGTAGGAACCGCTGGGTGGAGAAGGTAGTCTGGGAATATTGTAGGGTTTAACAAAGATGTTACGGAGGTTGGGGGGCGACGAAAGGCAACTCTGGGTGGTGTGGGGAGAATTTTGTCAAGGGATGATCTCATTTCAGGGGTTGACTTGAGAAAGTCATATCCCTGGCGGAGTAATTTGTTGATGTTTTTGAGGCCAGGATAATATTGGGTGACAAGGGGGATGCTTCTGTGTGGTCTGGGGGTAGGAACATTGTTGTTGGATGGGGAGGAATGTATTGCTCGGGAAATCTGTTTGTGGACAAGGTCTGCGGGATAGTTGCGGGAGAGGAAAGCATTGGTCAGGTTATTGGTGTAATTGTTGAGGGATTCGTCACTGGAGCAGATACGTTTGCCATGAATACCTAGGCTGTAGGGAAGGGAGTGTTTGATGTGGAAAGGATGGCAGCTATCAAAGTGAAGGTACTGTTGTTTGTTTGTGGGTTTGATATGGACAGAGGTGTGGATGTGAGCTTCAACAAGATGAAGGTCAACATCCAGGAAGGTAGTTGGGTTTTGGAGAAGGACCAGGTGAAATTCAGATTCGAAAAGGAGTTGAGGTTATGGAGGAAATTAAGGAGTGTTTCTTCACCATGAGTCCAGACCACAAAGATGTCATCTATAAACATATACCAGGCCAGGGGAAGCAGCTGTTGGGTCTTCAGGAAAGCCTTCTCCATGCGGCCCATAAAGAGATTGGCATAGGACGGAGCCATCCTGGTTCCAATGGCCGTTCCCCTGTTTTGTTTGTAGTTCTGGCCTTCAAAAGTGAAGTAATTATGGGTGAGGATGAAGTTGGTAAGTGTGATAAGGACCGAGGTTTTTGGAAGATCTTCGGGTGGGCGTTGGGAGAGGTAGTGCTCAAGGGCAGAGAGACCATGGGTATGTGGGATGTTTGTGTAAAGGGATGTAGCATCTATGGTGACAAGAAAGGTTTCAGGTGGGAGAGGAGTGGGAATGGATTTGAGGCGTTCTAGGAAGTGGTTTGTGTCTTTGATGTAGGATGGGAGTCTGCGGGTGATAGGTTGCAGGTGCTGGTCTACCAGAGCTGAGATACGTTCGGTCGGGGCTTTGAAGCCTGCTACAATGGGACGGCCAGGATGGTTCTCTTTGTGGATTTTGGGTAATAGGTAGAAGGTAGGGGTACGTGGCTCAGGTGGAGTGAGTAAGTCTATGGAAGCCATTGTGAGGCCTTGTGAGGGACCTTGGATTTTTAGGATTTTTTGCAGCTCAGTCTGGATGGAGGGAATGGGATCTTGGGTAACAGCTTTGTAGGTTGAGGTGTCGGAGAGTTGACGCAGTCCTTTTGCCACATACTCCACACGGTCAAGTACGACAGTTGTGGAGCCTTTATCCGCCGGGAGGATGACAATAGAGCGGTCTATTTTCAGCTCCTTAATGTCATGGGATTCAGCTGGGGTGATGTTGGGGGTTGTCGGGATGTTCTTCACGAAGGACTGGGAGGCAACACTGGATGTGAGGAATTCCTGAAATGTCTGCAAGGGATGGTTTTGGGGGAGGGGAGGAGGATCCCTTTGAGAAGACAGTCGGAACTGTTCTAGACAGGGTTCAACACTGGGTCTAGTATTTGGGGGCTGGGTTTGGGTAGTGAAGTGATATTTCCAGTTGAGGTTCCGGGTGAATGAGAGGAGATCTTTAGCCAGGGCAGTGTGGTTGAATTTAGGCGTGGGGCTAAAGGTTAAGCCTTTTGGTAGAACAGATGTCTCTGGAGGAGAGAGGGATCTGGATGAGAGGTTTAGGACTGAATTGGGACTGGTGATATGTGGCATTTGACTGTGGTTATAGTTGAGATTTGGTCTGTGTGGGGTATGTGCTGGGATGGGGAGATTGAGTAGGGTGGCTAGGCTAGATTTGTTGGCTATGAGGGGGGTTTGTTGAAGGTTCTTCTGTGGTTGGTGTTTGTGAGGGATAGGGAGAGGGACTCCACTTCTTAGGTGTTGCACTAGCACTGTGGATAATTTTTTCAGGTGGTGTGTGGCATGGAACTCAAGTTTGCAGCTGGCTTCTAGGATGATGTTCCTGAGTGTGTTCTCCAAGCAAGGGTTTGAGAGGTGGAGGACTTTGAAGAGAGATAGGAGCTGTTGGGAGTGGTGGTTACATGAAGTAGTGTAGAGATTCAGGACAAGTTGGGTAAGGGCTAAGGATTGAAGGTTCTGGAAGTCCAGGAGAGACTGGTGGAAGGAGGAATTGCACCCGGAGATGGGAACTTTTAAGTTAAGCCCTTTAGGGGTAATTCCAAAGGTTAAGCAGGACCGGAGGAAAAGTATGTGGGAATGCAGTTTGGCTACGGTGAATGCATGTTTCCGGAATGAATGTAAATAATGTGGTATAGGATTAGGGTACATAGTGGGTAACTGGTGGGTAGGGAAATTAAATAACTAAAGTTGAAATAGTAATCATAAGAAGGAATAAAACGCGGAGGGAAGGACGAGAAGGAAAGAAATTTTGTTGGTAACGTTCAATACCAAAGGAAGACCACTAAATAAGAAAAATACGGAAAAAGTTGACCAGACCAAGCAAGTATGTCCAGATCAGGAGAAAAGAACACACGTTGCTTAAAAACGGAGATAGCGAGTGGCGAAAAACAACATCCAACAACAATGTTCCTACCCCCAGACCACACAGAAGCATCCCCCTTGTCACCCAATATTATCCTGGCCTCGAAAACATCAACAAATTACTCCGCCAGGGATATGATTTTCTCAAGTCAACCCTTGAAATGAGATCATCCCTTGACAAAATTCTGCCCACACCACCCAGAGTTGCCTTTCGTCGCCCCCCTAACCTCTGTAACATCCTCGTTAAACCCTACAATATTCCCAGACTACCTTCTCCACCCAGCGGTTCCTACCCCTGTAACCGACCCCGCTGCAAAACCTGCCCCATGCATCCCCACACAACCACCTACTCCAGCCCCGCTACTGTTAAAACATACACAATTCAAGGCAGGGCTTCATGTGGAACTACACATGTCATTTATCGACTGACATACCTGCACTGCACAGCCTTTTACATCGGCATGACAACAACTAAACTGGCTGAGTGCATGAACGGACACAGACGAACTGTCTGCCTCGGACATGCCCAATACCCAGTAGCGGAGCATGCCCTCCAGCATAATTCTAGGGACCTAGGAACCTGCTACACCGTATGTGCCATTTGGCTTCTCCCACCCAACACCAGTCCCTCTGAACTGCGGAGATGGGAACTTGCACTCCAACACATCCTTTCATCCCGCCATCCCCCTGGACTGAACCTACGTTAAACAACCTCAATCCCATTTACTCTTCAGTCTTCTCCTCTTTCCCTTTCCTCTTTAGCCATTCACGCATCTTTTCATCCTACATAGTTGTATTTATCTTTATACTATATACCTCTTTACTTCTGTATGCATCCTCTTTGGTTTGAAGCTGGCACAGTACTTACAGTAGAATATCTTTGGCTTCCCTCTGACAACCATGCCTCCATCCTTGCTACCCTCCCTATTTTCCTTTCATTGTTGCTTCATAACCTGGGTTGTGAGTAACTGAATCTCCTTTCCCTTCTTCCCTTTCTTTCCCCTCTCTCCTCCCCGATGAAGGAACATTTGTTCCGAAAGCTAGGAACGTAAATTTTCGGTTCTGTTTTATGTGTTTTATGTGTATCTATCGGCTGTACTGAGCTGAGGTAAGTACTGGCCAGCCCCTCTATCTCTTTGTGAGTATTTGTTTCACATCTCATATGAGATTTTCCATTAATCATTTAGATCACCTATATGGTCCACATCATTCATTGTTTTGTCCCTTTTGTTAGCTATCACTTACGTCTGTCATCTTAACACTTTCTCTTCTTCAGTGTTTTATACACTCCTGGAAATTGAAATAAGAACACCGTGAATTCATTGTCCCAGGAAGGGGAAACTTTATTGACACATTCCTGGGGTCAGATACATCACATGATCACACTGACAGAACCACAGGCACATACACAGGCAACAGAGCATGCACAATGTCGGCACTAGTACAGTGTATATCCACCTTTCGCAGCAATGCAGGCTGCTATTCTCCCATGGAGACGATCGTAGAGATGCTGGATGTAGTCCTGTGGAACGGCTTGCCATGCCATTTCCACGTGGCGCCTCAGTTGGACCAGCGTTCGTGCTGGACGTGCAGACCACGTGAGACGACGCTTCATCCAGTCCCAAACCTGCTCAATGGGGGACAGATCCGGAGATCTTGCTGGCCACGGTAGTTGACTTACACCTTCTAGAGCATGTTGGGTGGCACGGGATACATGCGGACGTGCATTGTCCTGTTGGAACAGCACGTTCCCTTGCCGGTCTAGGAATGGTAGAACGATGGGTTCAATGACGGTTTGGATGTACCGTGCACTACTCAGTGTCCCCTCGACGATCAACAGTGGTGTACGGCCAGTGTAGGAGATCGCTCCCCACATCGTGATGCCGGGTGTTGGCCCTGTGTGCCTCGGTCGTATGCAGTCCTGATTGTGGCGCTCACCTGCACGGCGCCAAACACGCATACGACCATCATTGGCACCAAGGCAGAAGCGACTCTCATCGCTGAAGACGACACGTCTCCATTCGTCCCTCCATTCACGCCTGTCGCGACACCACTGGAGGCGGGCTGCACGATGTTGGGGCGTGAGCGGAAGACGGCCTAACGGTGTGCGGGACCGTAGCCCAGCTTCATGGAGACGGTTGCGATTGGTCCTCGCCGATACCCCAGGAGCAACAGTGTCCCTAATTTGCTGGGAAGTGGCGGTGCGGTCCCCTACGGCACTGCGTAGGATCCTACGGTCTTGGCGGGCATCCGTGCGTCGCTGCGGTCCGGTCCCAGGTCGACGGGCACGTGCACCTTCCGCCGACCACTGGCGACAACATCGATGTACTGTGGAGACCTCATGCCCCCGTGTTGAGCAATTCGGCGGTACGTCCACCCGGCCTCCCGCATGCCCACTATACGCCCTCGCTCAAAGTCCGTCAACAGCACATACGGTTCACGTCCACGCTGTCGCGGCATGCTACCAGTGTTAAAGACTGCGATGGAGCTCCGTATGCCACGGCAAACTGGCTGACACTGACGGCGGCGGTGCACAAATGCTGCGCAGCTAGCGCCATTCGATGGCCAACACCGCGGTTCCTGGTGTGTCTGCTGTGCCGTGCGTGTGATCATTGATTGTACAGCCCTCTCGCAGTGTCCGGAGCAAGTATGGTGGGTCTGACACACCGGTGTCAATGTGTTCTTTTTTCCATTTCCAGGAGTGTATTTATATAAATAAATATTTTCGTCACCAACTGTGCTAGTTTCATCTTCCTCCTATTATCTTGTTCCGTTTATAGTCCTGTTCTCTTTTATAGTTATTGATTTATTTATTCAACATTCCATAGTTTTAACATTCGTTATCCGCTGTTTTCCAGCCGACAATCACTGCCAACAATCTCTTCCACACCTACCTGTATCATCCATTTCCGTCGATTTCTTGTTGCTGCCAATATTTTTGTGCCATTGGCTATCTCTCTCTGCCACAAGAAAATTTTTTGGGACATTTCTGCGCCACCCGCAATCTTTTTTGCGGCACGCGCAAACTTTTTTGCGGCACGTGCGATCTTTTTTTCACCATTCGCTATCTCTGTTTTTAAGCAATGTGTGTTCTTTTCCCCTGATTTGGACATACTTGCTTGGTCTGGTCAACTTTTTCCGTATTTTTCTTATTTAGTGGTCTTCCTTTGGTATTGAACGTTACCAACACAATTTCTTTCCTTCTCGTCCTTCCTTCCGCGTTTTATTCCTTCTTATGATTACTATTTCAACTTTAGTTATTTAATTTCCCTACCCACCAGTTACCCACTATGTACCCTAATCCTATACCACATTATTTACATTCATTCCGGAAACATGCATTCACCGTAGCCAAACTGCATTCCCACATACTTTTCCTCCGGTCCTGCTTAACCTTTGGAATTACCCCTAAAGGGCTTACCTTAAAAGTTCCCATCTCCGGGTGCAATTCCTCCTTCCACCAGTCTCTCCTGGACTTCCAGAACCTTCAATCCTTAGCCCTTACCCAACTTGTCCTGAATCTCTACACTACTTCATGTAACAACCACTCCCAACAGCTCCTATCTCTCTTCAAAGTCCTCCACCTCTCAAACCCTTGCTTGGAGAACACACTCAGGAACATCATCCTAGAAGCCAGCTGCAAACTTGAGTTCCATGCCACACACCACCTGAAAAAACTATCCACAGTGCTAGTGCAACACCTAAGAAGTGGAATCCCTCTCCCTATCCCTCACAAACACCAACCACAACAGAGCCTTCAACAAACCCCCCTCATAGCCAACAAACCTAGCCTAGCCACCCTACTCAATCTCCCCATCCCAGCACATACCCCACACAGACCAAATCTCAACTACAACCACAGTCAAATGCCACATATCACCAGTCCCAATTCAGTCCTAAACCTCTCATCCAGATCCCTCTCTCCTCCAGAGACATCTGTTCTATCAAAAGGCTTAACCTTTAGCCCCACGCCTAAATTCAACCACACTGCCCTGGCTAAAGATCTCCTCTCATTCACCCGGAACCTCAACTGGAAATATCACTTCACTACCCAAACCCAGCCCCCAAATACTAGACGCAGTGTTGAACCCTGTCTAGAACACACCGAGCGAGGTGGCGCAGTGGTTAGCACACTGGACTCGCATTCGGGAGGACGACGGTTCAATCCCGTCTCCGGCCATCCTGATTTAGGTTTTCCGTGATTTCCCTAAATCTCTTCAGGCGAATGCCGGGATGGTTCCTTTGAAAGGGCACGGCCGATTTCCTTCCCCATTCTTCCCTCACCCGAGCTTGCGCTCCGTCTCTAATGACCTCGTTGTCGACGGGACGTTAAACACTAATATCCTCCCTCCTCCCTCCTCCCTGTCTAGAACAGTTCCGACTGCCTTCTCAAAGGGATCCTCCTCCCCTCCCCCAAAACCATCCCTTGCAGACATTTCAGGAATTCCTCACATCCAGTGTTGCTTCCCAGTCCTTCGTGAAGAACATCCCGACAACCCCCAACATCACCCCAGCTGAATCCCATGCCATTAAGGAGCTGAAAATAGACCGCTCTATTGTCATCCTCCTGGCGGATAAAGGCTCCACAACTGTCGTACTTGACCGTGTGGAGTATGTGGCAAAAGGACTGCGTCAACTCTCCGACACCTCAACCTACAAAGCTGTTACCCAAGATCCCATTCCCTCCATCCAGACCGAGCTGCAAAAAATCCTAAAAATCCAAGGTCCCTCACAAGGCCTCACAATGGCTTCCATGGACTTACTCACTCCACCTGAGCCACGTACCCCTACCTTCTACCTGTTACCCAAAATCCACAAAGAGAACCATCCTGGCCGTCCCATTGTAGCAGGCTTCAAAGCCCCTACCGAACGTATCTCAGCTCTGGTAGACCAGCACCTGCAACCTATCACCCGCAGACTCCCATCCTACATCAAAGACACAAACCACTTCCTAGAACGCCTCAAATCCATTCCCACTCCTCTCCCACCTGAAACCTTTCTTGTCACCATAGATGCTACATCCCTTTACACAAACATCCCACATACCCATGGTCTCTCTGCCCTTGAGCACTACCTCTCCCAACGCCCACCCGAAGATCTTCCAAAAACCTTGTTCCTTATCACACTTACCAACTTCATCCTCACCCATAATTACTTCACTTTTGAAGGCCAGAACTACAAACAAAACAGGGGAACGGCCATTGGAACCAGGATGGCTCCGTCCTATGCCAACCTCTTTATGGGCCGCATGGAGAAGGCTTTCTTGAAGACCCAACAGCTGCTTCCCCTGGCCTGGTATATGTTTATAGATGACATCTTTGTGGTCTGGACTCATGGTGAAGAAACACTCCTTAATTTCCTCCATAACCTCAATTCCTTTTCGAATCTGAATTTCACCTGGTCCTTCTCCAAAACCCAACTACCTTCCTGGATGTTGACCTTCATCTTGTTGAAGCTCACATCCACACCTCTGTCCATATCAAACCCACAAACAAACAACAGTACCATCCTTTCCACATCAAACGCTTTCTTCCCTACAGCCTAGGTATTCGTGGCAAACGTATCTGCTCCAGTGACGAATCCCTCAACAATTACACCAATAACCTGACCAATGCTTTCCTCTCCCGCAACTATCCCGCAGACCTTGTCCACAAACAGATTTCCCGAGCAATACATTCCTCCCCATCCAACAACAATGTTCCTACCCCCAGACCACACAGAAGCATCCCCCTTGTCACCCAATATTATCCTGGCCTCGAAAACATCAACAAATTACTCCGCCAGGGATATGACTTTCTCAAGTCAACCCCTGAAATGAGATCATCCCTTGACAAAATTCTCCCCACACCACCCAGAGTTGCCTTTCGTTGCCCCCCTAACCTCTGTAACATCCTTGTTAAACCCTACAATATTCCCAGACTACCTGCTCCACCCAGCAGTTCCTACCCCTGTAACCGACCCTGCTGCAAAACCTGCCCCATGCATCCCCCCACAACCACCTACTCCAGCCCCGCTACTGGTAAAACATACACAATTCAAGGCAGGGCCACGTGTGAAACTACACATGTCATTTATCAACTGACATGCCTGCACTGCACAGCCTTTTACATCGGCATGATAACAACTAAACTGGCTGAGCGCATGAACGGACACAGGCGAACTGTCTGCCTCGGAGATGCCCAATACCCAGTAGCGGAGCATGCCCTCCAGCATAATTCTAGGGACCTAGGAACCTGCTACACCGTATGTGCCATTTGGCTTCTCCCACCCAACACCAGTCCCTCTGAACTGCGGAGATGGGAACTTGCATTCCAACACATCCTTTCATCCCGCCATCCCCCTGGACTGAACCTACGTTAAACAACCTCAGTCCCATTTACTCTTCAGTCTTCTCCTCTTTCCCTTTCCTCTTTAGCCATTCACGCATCTTTTCATCCTACATAGTTGTGTTTATCTTTATACTATATACCTCTTTACTTCTGTATGCATCCTCTTTGGTTTGAAGCTGGCACAGTACTTACAGTAGAATATCTTTGGCTTCCCTCTGACAACCATGCCTCCATCCTTGCTACCCTCCCTATTTTCCTTTCACTGTTGCTTCATAACCTGGGTTGTGAGTAACTGAATCTCCTTTCCCTTCTTCCCTTTCTTTCCCCTCTCTCCTCCCCGATGAAGGAACACTTGTTCCGAAAGCTAGGAACGTAAATTTTCGGTTCTGTTTTATGTGTTTTGTGTGTATCTATCGGCTGTACTGAGCTGAGGTAAGTACTGGCCAGCCCCTCTCTTTGTTAAAACATAAATTCAAAAGGCAGAAAGTCAACACAAAGCTAATATTGTTTAAGAGGTTTATATCTAATTTTGTTTTTTGTTCTGATTTGATTATATCACAACAATTTTCCTGGTACTGATAACCTGAATAATTCTTAGCACATTCACCTGGAATGCATGAAGCTTATCTTCCAGAAGCATTAACCATTTTTTCACTCAAATCTCTTTGACACGTTGTCATAATAAGACCTAAACACCAACATGACCTGAGGTCTGTAAAAACATTACAAAAAATTGCATCATGCATCTAATACTTGCTGAAAACCAGGTTCGCGCAGAAAATGTGAGAGTTGAATTATCAGTAGCTGCTGCTCTTTGTGTTACTAGTTGTCTTCTGTCATCCTAATTATGAAGCAGAATGCTGTGGAACAAGGTAATTCTTATTTGCCCTCACTAACATACTTCTTATAATGCTCCACCGTGAATATGAAAAGGATGTGGCTACAAAATAAGAACTCATTGACACAGAGAATTTATTGAAACATTTACATATATAGTTCACAATACATAGGTTAAATAAGTGTACAGCATTAAGATTCTCATGCAATGTAGAAAAATATGCAGTAGAAAACTTGTTAAAAAGATGAATACATTGAGGACAAGGGTGCTGCAAGTACAGTCTTAAAATGATAGCAAATTTGAACATTAAAAGTGGTATTTACTGGTACTGATGGAACTCTGGGAAGCAAAATGTTGGATGCAATCTTGGCAAGCCAGGACAGGGACAACTGAAAATGTAATCCTTCCTAATTTTGTTCTTAATGATGCAAAGTTGCACCATATACTTTTCATTTGTTGCTTGGGTCCTTTGGTAAGTACCCTGTCAAATAAAATCTAAAACTTTGGACACTATGCAGTGGTTCAGGTAGCAGATTTGAAAATATTCATATACAGATTTCATGCTCGTTAATTTTGTACATTCTACACAAAACAAAAAAAGTTTTGCATCAACCCAGTTCCCAGAATTCCAGAAGATAGACATTGACTGTGGGTATTGTATCACAGACACAGTCCCTTCGACTATTCAAAGATATCACTAAACCCGCCCAAAGATGTAAACAATCATGCATGAGCAGCGCCTATTAGACAAAGGGGGTCCGACAGCCGATCAGTTCCAGTCTTTCCACCAGGAAGGAGGTTCTAATGCTTTAAACAACAAGAATCAATCTGAAGTAGGATTGCAAAATGCACACCTCTCTCACATCAGTTGACTTACTTGGTAAGCACTGCCAAGCTTCTTCTTTGTATTGCCGTCTACTTCGATTTCCAAAAACTTCTTCTCCAAAGATTACTGCTGGTTAACGAAATTTATCAGTCTCTCTCTCTCTCTCTCTCTCTCTCTCTCTCTCTCTCTCTCTCTCTCTCTCTCTCTCCTCATGAAATAAGTGGATACTGGCAGAATACTTTTAGTAGTCTTGGTATGTTTCAACTTCCACAAAGAAAAAATTCACCATTTCTCACATAAATATTTGAATGTTTGCAAGTTAACCGATTCGTCTCACATTAGACTCAATTAAACACATTACAATAGCGTTGGTTTAACAACCACATAATTTATGAACATGTCTTGCTTCTAGCAGGTCCAGCACATGAATTACTTGAAAGTCTAACCTCATTTCTTCATTTGTCCTTAACAATCATCTCTGTCACTAAAAGCACAGAATAATACATAAAAACTCCTTGTTCTTCTCTACAGATACACTGAAACTATGGATCATAGAGCAGGTACTTGTCGGTCGCCGTTTGGCCACCGCATTCACATTTTGCTTGTGACTGTTTTTAGACCTGCACGAACAAACATGCAATGCGTAGTAGGTCGGATTTGTCTCTCTCACATTTCTATTTAAAATATTGTGTGTTCAAGATGGACGAAGTGCAGGTAGTTCTATAATTCACGCAGAAATTCTGGAAGCCCTACAAGGAGAGGAGGAGGAGATAGAGAAGATCCAAAGAAGAGCGGCGCGTTTCGTCACCGGGTTATTTGGTAACCGTGATAGCGATACGGAGATGTTTAATAAACTCAAGTGGCAGACTCTGCAAGAGAGGCGCTCTGCATCGCGGTGTAGCTTGCTCGCCAGGTTTCGAGAGGGTGCGTTTCTGGATGAGGTATCGAATATATTGCTTCCCTCTACTTATACCTCCCGAGGAGATCACGAATGTAAAATTAGAGAGATTAGAGCGCGCACGGAGGCTTTCAGACAGTCGTTCTTCCCGCGAACCATACGCGACTGGAACAGGAAAGGGAGGTAATGACAGTGGCACGTAAAGTGCCCTCCGCCACACACCGTTGGGTGGCTTGCGGAGTATCAATGTAGATGTAGATGTAGATGAAGGTGCACGGCTCATGTTGTCTGTAGTTCAACCATGCCTAGATGGTCAGTACCGCGGTTCAATCGCGTCTGCTTTGTTTATTTGTGCCAGGAAGGGCTCTCAACAAGGGAAGTGTCCAGGTGTCTCGGAGTGAACCAAAGCGATGTTGTTCAGACATGGAGGAGATACAGAGAGACAGGAACTGGCGATAACATGCCTCGCTCAGGCCGCCCCAGGGGTACTACTCCAGTGGATGACACTACCTATGGATTATGGCTGAGAGGAACCCTGACAGCAATGCCACCATGTTGAATAATGCTTTTCGTGCAGCCACAGGATGTTGTGTTAAGACTCAAACTGTATGCAATAAGCTGCATGATGCGCAACTTCACTCCCAACATCCATGGCGAGGCTCATCTTTGCAACCACGACACCCTGCAGCACGGTACAGATGGGCCCAACAACATGATGAGTGTTGCATATGCCTTCAACCAGACAATCGTCGGAGATGTGTTTGGAGGCAACCCGGTCAGGCTGAACGCTTTTGACACTCTGTCCAATGAGTGCAGCAAAGTGGAGGTTCCCTCATGTTTTGGGGTGGCATTATGTGGGGCCAGTGTATGCTGCTGGTGGTCATAGAAGGTGCTTTAACGGTTGTATGATATGTGAATACCATCCTCCGACCAATAGTGCAACTATATCAGCAGCATATTGGCGAGGAATTCATCTTCATGGACAACAATTTGCACCCCCATCGTGCACATCTTGTGAATGACTTCCTTCAGGATAACAACGTCGCTCAACTAGAGTGGCCAGCATGTTCTCCAGACATGAACCCTATTGAACATTCCTGGGATGGATTGAAAAGAGCTATTTATGGATGACATGACCCACCAACCACTCTGAGAGATCGACGCCAAATCGGCATTGAGGAGTGGGACAATGTGGACCAACAGTGCCTTGATGAACTTGTGGATAGTATGCCATGATGGGAGGACTGATGACCTCAGATGTTAAGTCCCATAGTGCTCAGAGCCATTTGAACCTTTAGAACTTTGAGGGATGTACTCCGAATCGCCATTGAGGAGTGGGACAATCTGGAGCAACAGTGCCATGATGAATTTGTGGACATTATTCCACGGCGAATACAAGCATGCATCAATGCAAGAGGACGTGCTACTGTGTATTAGAGGTACAGATATGTACAGCAATCTGTACCATCATCTCTGAAGGTCTCACTGTATGGTGGTACCACATACACTCTGCGGTTTTCATGAGCAATAAAAAAGGGCGGCGGAAATGATGTTTATGTTGATCTCTGTTCCAATTTTCTGTACAGGTTCTGGAATTCCCGGAACCGAAGTGATGCAAAACTTTTCTTGATGTGTGTGTTACGCTTATTGTACCAAAAATATGACCTATAAAGCATCATACGGAATAAAGGTGTTCAAAGTTTCTTATAGAACAAAGCCTTTTGTAAGTTTGGTGATAATAGGCCAACATCTGATCTTCTCTGTCAATGCTCTTCATAAATATATTGTATTCGTCAATCAACTGTAGCTTAATTTTTTCCTCAGCACATTGTGACTTTCAAATTAATCATCCCCATAATCACTAGGAATTGTAATGACCTCACACTTTTTCTGTCCACTTACCATGACATACACCTTCCTTAGTGTAGCAGTTATTGATTCCACTTTTCAAAAATTTTGGAATACTACTTAGGCTACTTTGCCCTTCCTGTTACTTCACAGAGTTCCAGTGCAGTATTTTTGTTTTGCCATAAGCTCCTCTGTAATGATAACATTCTAAAAATATCCAAGAAAGCTGCATAGCCTCTCCTATCCATCCCTTCAAGAAATTTTGGACCACTTTGGATGTGTGACCCTGACTACTAATGACTGAATTGTTTCCTCCTCCATATATATCCCTGCTGGAGAGCCACATTCAGAGTCTGATCCAGTCCCGGACCAGAGCCACTTCCTCATCCTCTCAAACCCAGAACCTCCCACAGAAGAAACACAAAAGTGCCCCACTTGTGACAGGATACTTTCCGGGACTGGATCAGACTCTGAATGTGGCTCCCCAGCAGGGATACGACTTCCTCAAATCCTGCCCTGAAATGAGATCCATCCTTCATGAAATCCTCCCCACTCCATCAAGAGTGTCTTTCCGCCGTCCACCTAACCTCCGTAACCTCTTAGTTCATCCCTATGAAATCCCCAAACTACCTTCCCTACCCTCTGGCTCCTACCCTTGTAACCGCCCCCGGTGTAAAACCTGTCCCATGCACCCTCCCACCACCACCTACTCCAGTCCTGTAACCCAGAAGGTGTACACGATCAAAGGCAGAGCCACGTGTGAAAGCACCCACGTGATTTACCAACTGACCTGCCTACACTGTGACGCATTCTATGTGGGAATGACCAGCAACAAACTGTCCATTCGCATGAATGGACACAGGCAGACAGTGTTTGTTGGTAATGAGGATCACCCTGTGGCTAAACATGCTTTGGTGAACGGCCAGCACATCTTGGCACAGTGTTACACCGTCCGGGTTATCTGGATGCTTCCCACTAACACCAACCTATCCGAACTCCAGAGATGGGAACTTGCTCTTCAATATATCTTCTCTTCCCGTTATCCACCAGGCCTCAATCTCCGCTAATTTCCAGTTGCCGCCACTCATACCTCACCTGTCATTCAACAACATCTTTGCCTCTGCACTTCTGCCTCGACTGACATCTCTGCCCAAACTCTTTGTCTTTAAATATGTCTGCTTGTGTCTGTATATGTGTGGATGGATATGTGTGTGTGTGCGAGTGTATACCCGTCCTTTTTTCCCCCCTAAGGTAAGTCTTTCCGCTCCCGGGATTGGAATGACTCCTTACCTTCTCCCTTAAAACCCACATCCTTTCGTCTTTCCCTCTCCTTCCCTCTTTCCTGATGAGGCAACCGTTTGTTGCGAAAGCTTGAATTTTGTGTGTTTGTTTGTGTTAGTTTGTGTGTCTATCGATCT
Organism: Schistocerca serialis cubense; assembly: GCF_023864345.2. NCBI lineage: Eukaryota > Metazoa > Arthropoda > Insecta > Orthoptera > Acrididae > Schistocerca > Schistocerca serialis. Next base: position 288,252,652 of record NC_064638.1, on the reverse strand, counting down.
GCCAGCGCTTCGTTTGGTAAGTCACATCATCTTTGTGTGTGTGTGTGTGTGTGTGTGTGTGTGTGTGTGTGTGTGTGTATTTTTTAGGCAAATGAGATTTTTGGGTTATTATTTATAAAGAAAAAAATTTATTAGATTTGAAAATTTTTAAATGAGAAAATAAGATTTTCTTTTTCGTCAATATTGGCAAATGAGATTTTTCTGGTTGAGAAAAACAGCGAAATTAGAAATGTAGGTTTGCAACCTATAATTTTTACTTGAAAATGCTCTTTGGTCCAGAACTATGATGAATATACTACTTATATTCTTTGCATGAGAGATGTTCGTCCACAATAATATTCAGAAATTCATATTTATGTAGCTAAGTGCCAATGGAAGTGTAAATGGAATAACATTTGTAGTTAGATTACAGCAAAGTAGTCATTGCATTCCACTGTTGTTCCTGTATTTAAAGTACCTTATTTGCAGTAAATGATTTTACTGCTGAAGGCAGCGATTTGCTTATCATTGTTCTAGAAGGTAAAGGATGTGTCATCCACATAACTTACAGCTTTCAGGTTTGGGATTCCATTGAATCACTAACATACACAAGGAACAGAAAATATCGCAATATACTTACTTTAGGCAAACCACTTTAAAGTACCCTGTGGGTTAATTTAGTTGTTAGAAGCTATTCATTCTTTTTGTAAGTTACTTTAAGGCATGGTTTCCTGTCTTTTCAAGTAGAAGCTGAGCAGTTGTAAGGCTACTCCTCTCAGCCCACATTTTTCTAATTTAGTTAAATTATATGGCTTTAAATGTGAAAATTTTAGTAAAATTATATGACATTAAATGCAAAAATGTTTCTAACAGTAAACTGGTTCTTGCATTCGAAAATGATATGTTTCACAGTATCAAATGCTTTACTCATATCAAGGAAAGTGCCTGTTGCTTTTCTCCTTTATACAGCTTGTTTAAGATTTACGTAAATTAAAGGTAGGACAAACACCTATAGAGGATTGGGTGGCACACAGAAACATGTAATAGAAAACAGTTAACACTACCTTTCGAACACTTGCCCTTTTTCTTGTAAGGTGGGCATTTCCCATATTTTACCTATTTTTCTGTCCATAAATTTCCATTATTGTTTAAAATTTCACGTTTAAGAGTTGCTGCTGCTCATTAAAACTGGGTGGCCAGTCGTACATTTCATTTGTATCAATTGTACTGATCTTTTTCTTACACTTCTTTTGGGTCATTTATTATTTCATCATTGTCTTTTAACCTTATTCTGGTGTGTTCATGATACTGCTGTCTCCCACACTCTTTACGCATTATTCTCCAGACTGTTTTACTAACACAGCTGGACTTGACAGTTGTATTTCTCAGCTTTAAGATTAGTCAAGGAATCTCTGTACATGTTTCTGAAGAGCTTGTGTTCTGTTAAAAAATATTTTAATTAAGTCTCTATTGTTATAAAGAATATGCGACAATCTTTCATGTTATCTCTCATTTCAATGATTTCAGAAGGGAAATACTCAGTTTCATGATTTATAGCTTTAGTTAGTTCTTTTAATGAAGGGCATGGTTCGTTTAAAGTTTTATTGAATAGCTTGTGCATAGAAATTGTCCCGTTTATCAGTTAAATTAGCTGTGTTGTATATTGAGTCCCATTTCATTCTCTAATCCCTTCTGAACTTTACCATAATTAATTTTTTTTATGTATAAACGTATCACTTTTTGTTAAGTACATTTTCTACATCAGTTCTCATAGTAAGGACCTCGTGGTCAGATATGCAGTTTTTTGAGGTGGTTATTTTTACTTTCCCCTTTTTTATCTTTTGTCATAACATGGTCAGTGCATTTCTGTGATCCATAGTAACTCTCTTAGATGCTGAATTTATATGGTTGTAGTTATAAAACAGTAGTAAGTTGACACAAAGAAAACAACTGATGCTATAACAACGAAATTAATCAGTTTTTGACAATATAATGTGGTTGGATAGAAAAAAAAAAACTACACGCCAAGTGGCAGCAGGACAACACACACATAAAAAAGGTTTTACCTATGCAAGCTTTTGGAGCCAGTAGCTCCTCCTTCCGGCAGAAGGGTTGAAGGGAAAGGAACTGGAGAGGTTTAGGAAAAGGGATAGGGTACGGAAAAGTCACCCAGAACCCCAGGTCAGCGGAGACTTACCAGACAGGATGAGTGTTTCCTTCTCATCCCATCTGGTAAGTGTCCCATGACCAAGCTGATTTGAAATCTTTACATTCTTCCTTGCACAGACTGTACCTTTTAGATCTACGTATTTTGGGGTTTAAGAATAATCGTTTTGTGGTTTCCCTTGAGTAGTGGGACTCCACTGCAGAAAACTTTCCTATATGTTTTATAACTATCTGTATATCATCCGGTTTAGTTTTATTATGTACAAATCTTTTGCCTCTCTCGTCGCTTCCTATGAAAAGTCCACTTTCATCTTTCCGTTTCCATACAGTATCAGTTACATCAGCTAAAATACATAAAGTTTTAATTAAGAAGTTCTTACATATGCTGACTTTGTCATTGTCTTTATTTAAGTAGTAAATCTTAGAATCCTTATCTTACTTCAGTGGTGACTCAGTATTTCGTCTTTCTGCTGGAGTTAAGACTCACTGTGTAACCAAGACTAAAATCTTTCTGTCTTGTATAATCACAGTCCCAGAAGCTTCTAGAAAAGGAGTACCTCATTTCATCTGAGAAATGTTTGTTGTAGTTGTATCTAAATTTTTTGCAGTTAACTAGCTTTGGTTAAAGATTCAGTTTTATACTTTTTAATTCTATTCTTATTCCATCTTTGGGATCGCTTTTATCCCATTTTGATTGTTTACCACCGTTGTTCTGTTTTACAGTACTTTTTTCTTTAATTGTGAGGTCTGTACTCTCTCTATCACCAGAACGTGGTTCATAGTCAGGATCCTTGACAGAACAATCAGAGTCAAGACCATTGTCTTTAGCACAATGATTGACCATTGCACTAAAAGTACTTCCCCCAGGGCTTACCTGATACAGTTTCTGCATTGGTTTATCTTGTGGCATTTGTCTGTTTGGAGATTCCATTGTACACTCTGCTTCTGTCATCTGCTTTGCTTCCAGTAGATGCACTTAGAGATTTAAATTCTATTCCTTAAAATAAAGATATGAAATAAAATTACTTCCTGTGTTTTAAAATTTCAGAGTATCGTAAGAATTAAGTTCATGTGTAGAGTAAAATTTTGTTGCTTACCTGCTCTTTTTATCTTCTTTAGATAGCCCTTTCTTGGTCAATGGCACAAGCAGAGCAATTCTTGAAAACATTTTTAGAATTACACTGACTGTAGGCAACTGGCACAAGGCCCCTGCACTCACTGAACTCTCAGCAGCTTTTGCTTGAGTAGGTGTTTAGATATTCATGCACATCAACTGCAAATAAGCAACAGTAATACTGATGTCACATTGTTGAGGTAATGTGTTATTATTAGAGGCCAGCAGTGAATCACCAGCATTGATGCGGGCTGTTGAGAATAATACTAAACACAGATTTACCACCATCTGCTAACAAAATGTACCTTTACAGTGGAAAATCCAGCATAGACTGTAACAATATTATGAAAAGATATATAGCAGAGGTGCTGAATAGCTCATAGGCACAACGAAAAGACTGTCATACAATAAGCTTTCACCCAACAAAGCCTTTGTCAAAAATAGATGATAAACACAAACACACAAACACACACACAGAGAGAGAGAGAGAGAGAGAGAGAGAGAGAGAGAGAGGTTATTTTGTGAATTTTTTGTGTCTATCCTGCGACTCAGCATCTCTGCTATGTGGTGAGTAGCAACTATCATTTTCCCAACAAAATTTGTCTTTGATATCTTTCAAGTAAGGTGCAATAAAATTTATGTCCCACTGTTTATGTAGTGTAATATTGCTATAGACTAACTTTAAATCACTTTTATGATAGCTGAAGCTAATAAACATACGCATACCACAATCTACTTATAAAATTTGTCTCTATTACATTGCATACCATTTTCTACTGAAATCCATTACGTGCACGTGATGAATTGTTGTTTAAATAATTTCAACAAGCCTATCAACGAAGTGCAGGAAAAATCATTTAAGTACACCTAAACGATTTTTGCTGTATAAAATATTCAGCTATGCACATAACAGATTTCTGCCACATCTGTTTAACTTCTCTTAGTGAGAACTGCATTTAACTGGTTTCTCCAGATGAAAGATATTCATTTTCTAATACAGAATTCACACATAAGCCAAAAATGACAAAATCTACACTCTTGTAATAATTTTTAAAAAATTATTTGTAATTGGGGAAAATAGTACAATGTCAGTTGAAAATAAGTAGTGTGAGGAAAATATCCATTTCACTAAAAAGTTTATTTCCTTCCTTCGGCATTGTTAAACGTCATTTTTTGAGGCTTTCTGGTGTTATTAATTTGAAACAACATTCAGAACACTTCTTAGGCTAATAAAATTTATATACAAGAAATGTATTCACAATTGTGAATATGATGAGACTCCAGCTATACAATGACAATGAAAATTTTTGTTGAACCTGGATTTGAACTCAGATTTCCTACTGTACACGAGCCGTCACCTTAACCACCTCGGCCATCTAAGCTGGCCTCCAGGACTGATGCAACACCCTTTCCTCTCACAATTGCTGTTATTCCCACACAGGAAGAGACATGTAATTATTGTCACAGCCGTGTCTTGGCATGGAACACTATATTGCAGTGCCTGTGTTTTTCCTTTGCAGCATTGTTTGTACTCTGCAATGTCCTTCATACATCATACGTATTTCCATCAGGATCGGAATTCTGTTCCAATCCATATCCAGTTCAAAAAACACTGTAGTTTGCCATATTAATATAACAGTATATATTTAAAGAACAGTAAAGAATTTTAAAATATTGTTGTATGAAATATACTTGCACATCGACACTTTAACATTAGGACGTCTGTGCTCCTCGCACTAACACCATCCAACTGAAAGTGAATGATAACCTTCTGTACAGTTGGTTGGTACTTTTTGGTGTTTCATATGACTTCTGTGGTTTCTCCTGTTACCTGATTGGCATTAGCTGATTTTTGTTTTGTCTAGAAGTGTTAATCTTGAAACCCTGTATCAGAAAAAATATTTTCAGATTTTATTATTTTCTGGAATATTAAAAAGCATACAACTTTGACAACCACTTGGGATGAGAGCATCTTTTATTTGAAAGTGTGCTGTTCATATTGGTTCAGACTAGCTCTCTTACACTATTAGTTAATATGGTTGTGAATTTTCAACATTTCTTAGATGTAGTAAGTAACCAGTGAGATATCTAAGTGGCAGATAACTAGATTTGCCCTGTTATTTTAGCTGCATGGCATCCTACAACCATGTAGGTAAAATATTTTATTGATTAATTGGTAAAATATTTTATTGATTAATTCATACTGTTCACTTTTTTAAAATCTACACTGTCCAACAAAAATTCTGTTACTTACAATCGTTAATATTGTTGTTTTTCAGTTGTTTGTGTTAAGTAGCCGTTTGCTAGTCTCGCTGGTCGAGCTTCCTACTCTAGATGTCCCTGGTGGGGGAGTGACGGCTGGCCTCCGTACTGCTCTCTCCCAGGTGCGCGTCATTTTACGCGATCTTGCTGGTAAGGCCAGCTGGGATGCGTCAATCTTGTACTGCTCTCCAGATTATGAGAGGACTGCAGATTTTAGTATAGTGGAGCAAGGTAAGAGAAGTAGATAATTTTCGTATAGTTGTAAACTGAAAATGTTGTTTGTGTGCATGTTCTTTAGCTTATTTTTATTTCTTTTGAGAGGAAAGTCATGGTAATTTTTCAGTCTGCATCCTAAGTATTATTTTCAATGTCTGTTTATGTGTGATAGTTGAATATGTTTCAGACTATAAAAAGTTTGCATTTATGTGATTGGAAGTTTCTAATATACATGTAATTTTGTTAAACAGTTTTAACTGTTTTTATTCATTATATACTCACATAACTGCTGATGATCTTGTCTTTGAGCCCCTATTCCAAAGCCATCCATTTGACATAAGAAAATTAAAGGCTAACTAATTTATGGTTGGTTTTCATGATTGATGATGTATCTTGATGCAGCATATCGTTTCCTTAAAAAAATCAGTAAGGATTAATATATTTCTTAAATTAAATGAAGTTTCAGTTTTATTATTTGTTTCTCTTATTACATGAAAAATTTTTTGTGTGTGTGACTAGTTTCAGAATTTGTGTGAGAAGAATACTACAGTCAACTGAAGGAAACTTGTGTATCATTATAGAGATCTAGCCGTATCATACCAGTCAGATTCGTCTAAGTTTTTTAAATTTGCATTTTGTTTCTTTTTTATTATCACAACGTCTTGCATAATTAAGTCTAATACCTGTTGATCACTGAAGATTTAACACAGTATATAAGTTAGAGAGTGATCTGGAATTATAATTGTGGAGATAACTATGGCAAATTATCTGCAGAACATGTACTCCTTGATGGTATGCGATGAGGTTCAGTGTGAAGTAATCTTTCATCTAAGATTATAAACCTGAAATATTACATTAGCAGCAATTTCTGTAAACTGTGTTTGTGTTCATGCAGGTACTGAATCCAGTGCACAGTGGGGAAATTCAGTTCATCCTGAAATGTTGTCTAGTCTTGTTATAAGTTCTCCGCCACAGCACACTTTACGCCACCGTCCACCTCATCAGTTACCTACTTGGGAAGATGGTGCTGATGATATGGATAATTTGGATGACGTAAGTGACAGAATGTAGTACTGAAGTTGAAAAGCCAAAGTTCAAAGTGTGTCAAGCTTAATTGTAGCAAAGGTCAAGAAAAACTGCAGAGGACTTCAAAACCGTGGTGAGATTATTCCTGTTTACAGCTGACTTTTTTATAGGCTGCTGCAAATTAATTTTGTATCACTGTTCATCATTTTAAAAATATAGAAAAAAAGTTGAGACACACCTTAAAGATTTCTTTTTGGTTTTTGGAAAGAAATGTAAACCTTTCAGTGTCATTATTATAATGTTTGGGCAACGGGATTACGTTATTAATTCTGATAAAATTATTTCTTACAGTGACAATATTTAGTGCGATAATGTCAGCGAATTCTTTCATGAAAATTTTTCAAATTTTCACGTTATTTCATCATTTGATAGAGCAGTGTGTTAGGAGAACAGTGACAATTTGGCAGCCTTTTTGTCACAGTCCCTCTCAGCACCAGAAAACAAAGAATATTAGCTGTTCATTCTCCTCCGGCATATTAACCTTACTGTCAGATCAATCTTTCCAGTACATATGATAATCCTACTACTGCTTATTTTTTTCTTCAACCAATCTCCTGTGCATAATGGAGACTCATTTTAGAGCCTTACCTTAAACACCTCAACAATTCACTAAGAGTCATAGTTCACTTTGTCAGAAAGTCGTCATGGAAGATGAGAAAGTCAATAAATTATAATATGCCTGGAAACTGGTCATCTTTGTAGGAGACCTGAGGGATTATGATGGTCAGAACTAGGTTCTAATCCATTGGCATAAAACTCTCCATTTGCATACCACATTAACTGCACACGTTTCAGCATTAAATTCCTATGTGTGGTGTACCTAAGACTATGAAGTTTGTTTCTAGTTTTTTAAAAAAAAAGTGCAGATAAAGGAATTTTTAATTGAAACAGTCACAACAATCAGAAACCACTAATTGTGACTCCCCCATCCTCAAAACCTGAGGACTCCAATGTGATTTGAGTATGGCACTGCAAATAATTACTGTGCTTTCAACTCTTTCTCCATCCAGCCGACATCTTCCCTGTTCATCGTAAGACTGTACTACCTCTCCATAGACCTCGATCTTTCCACTTGGAGTATAGCAAAATTGTGGGACAAATCTGATTTCACTTTACATACATATGATTTTCTCTTTAGCATTTTCAATATAAGTTTGTAAGTTCATTTTGTTTGTTGTACAGTCTTCTTGTGCCAATATTGTGAAAAGGAAAGTTGCTACTCACCATACAGCAGAGATGCTGAGTCGCAAATGGGCACAACAAAAACACTGTCTCACAAATAAGCTTTTGGCCAGTATGTCCTTTGTCAAAAATAGACCATAAAAACATGCACGCACGCACACACATACACACACACACACACACACACACACACACACACACACACAAATGCAACTCACATACACATAAGGCTGCAGTCTCTGGTATCTGAAGCCACACTGCAAGCAGCAACACCAGTGCATGATGGGAATGGCAACTGAGTGGGGCTAAGGAGGAGGCTGGGACAGGGAGGGGGAGGGTCAGTAAGGTAGAGGTGGCAGACAGTGAAGTGTTGCTGGAGAGCACGCAGGGACGAGAAGGAGAAAAGGTAGGGCAGCTATGTGCATTCCGTAGGTTAGACAGAACACCCAGGACTGGAGCAACTGAATGACATTCTCCATCATGATTTCAACTACCTCTTGTCATGCCCTGAAATGAGAAATGTCCTGCCCACTTTCCTTTCTAACCTTCCCACAGTGGTATTCTGTTGTCCACTGAAGCTACACAATATACTCATCCATCCCTACACAACCCCTGCACGCAACCCCGTACCTCATGGCTCATATGCCTGTAATAGATCTAGATGCAAGACCTATCCCATATATCTTCCCACCACCACCACCACCACCACCACCACCACCACCACCTACTCCAGTCTGGTCACAAACATCACCTATCCATCAAAGGCAGGGCTACCTGTGAAACCGGTCATATGATCTACAAGTTAAGCACTGTGTTGCATTCTGTGTGGGCATGACAACCAACAAGCTGTCTGTTCACATGAATGGCTAGCGACAAACTGTGGCAAAGAAACAAGTGGACCACCCTGTCGCTCAGCGCGCTTCCAAACATGACATCCTTCATTTCAATGACTGCTTCACTGCCTGTGCTATATGGATCCTTCCCACCAACAACAACTTTTCTGAATTGCGTAGGTGGGAACTTTCTCTGCAATATATCCTATGTTCCCATAATCCTACTGGCCTCAACCTTCATTAGTCATTGTCCTCATCCACAACCCTCATTCCACCAGCGCACCCAATCTTTATACTTCTCACCTTTTCCAATACACCGCCCCCCCCCCCCCCCTCCCCTGCCCTCTGTCTAACCTCCCAGCTACACATAGCTGCCCTATCCTCTCTCCACCTTGTCCATGCATACCCCCCAGCAGCACTTCAGTGTCTGCGACCTCTACCTTACTATCCCTCCCCCTCCCTGCCCCAGCCACCTCCTTATTCTGCTCGCAGTGTGGCTTGAGATGCCAGAGACTGCAGTCATATGTGTGTGTGAGTTGCATTTGTGTGTGTTGTCTATTTTTGACAAAGTCATTACTGACCAAAAACTTATTTGTGACAGTCTTTTTGTTGTGCCTACCTACGACTCAGCATCTCCGCTGTATGGTGAGTAGAAACTTTCCTTTTCATAATATTGTGACATTCTGTCCTGGATTTTCCATTGTTTGAGTCTAGCCTTCTTGTGCTTAATAGCAACAATTATGAGAAGCAATTGCGAATGATAGACTAACAAAGTACATTCTTATGGTCTGAATGAGAATTTGATCAAGTAAAGCTTTTGATGTTTTTCATTGCAGCTTCTACAATATCTTGGGCACACTAGTCCAGAATGTCTCGAGAGCCTCGATACCCCACGGAACATTCCAGCATCACCACCACCACAGTTCACTAGAGAACTGGAAGAAGAGAGCATGACCAGTGTCTTAGGCCAAAGAAATATTGAGAGGGATTTTTTGCAGAGACCTCTCATGTGAGTTGTGACTGTGCTCATTAAGCACAATACTGCAATAAATTACATTAAAAGGACTGAAATGCATCAGCTAAGTGCTTTTCCACATTTGTTTGTCAACGTAATTCTTGTCAGTAAATGTAAATTGCTGTGTGTATTTAATTCACTCCACACACAAAATGCAAAATTAACTTCACTAGTTTTGTTAGTTTCACTAACAAACTTGTTAACATAATTGAGCTCAATAGAATCCAGTGATTGCAAGCTAATAAAATTTGGAATGTGGCACAACTAACTGACTGTGAAATGAATACAGTTCAAATTAATAGTCCTCATTTTATGTGTCACACAGTGCATTGACAATCTGCTGTATGCTAAGAACAACACACACCCGTGTCCTAAGGAGGATTCGAACTGCCGGTGGGTAGTTGATAACATGGCATTTCAAACGGCATGACCAATCCGCGTGGCAAGGTAGAGTTAACCTCTCCATTTCTCGAAGAGTACACTGGGCGCTACAATATGGAATCTTACAGAAACTTGTTGACACACTGTAATGGTCAGTGCTATACAGGTTAACATGAAACAATTCCTGAATATGATGCAGTGGAGATGCATTCAGAAATTAGTCCTGTAATGGTGTTTGTGGCTAGCAGCATATTTCTATACCATTAATGTCACTGGAATTAATATCAGTGATGCCTTGGTACTGCAAGCCATCATACTCCACTAGACAACAAGATATATTATTGCTCAACAATAAATTTCCTCTTTTCTCACTGGACAGGTATGCTCATAGGAGTGAGATTTTTCTGTTGTTGATATTAAAGACTTAGAATAATCATAAAGTCAAGAATCCTCACATCATGTATGGGTTCACAGCCTCAATGTATTGTCTAAATGATGGAACCATTTTAACCACAATAGGTTGATAGTTTTTACCTTTAATGCACTGTGCTTGAAAATTAAACTACTCTCCAGTTTCGGCCTGAGGCCATTTTCACATGTCTGTAATATAATACCAAATGTAAATTAAACAAGGAAGACACATTAGTGCTTGTGTATTAAAATTTTTTGTTAAATTTCTTCTATGATGTTGGTGATGTGTGTTTTACATAAAAAAAAAAGACCACATACACCTGTTTCATGTTATGTCTGGACAGGCACTTGTTCTCACATCTACATACACTGTATGATCGAAAGTATTCGGACACCCCCAAAAAATACGTTTTTCATATTAGGTGCATTGCGCTGCCACCTACTGCCATCAGCGACCTCAGTAGTCATTAGACATCGTGAGATAGCAGAGTAGGGCACTCCTCAGAACTCATGGACTTCGAACGTGTAATTTGTGTCATACATCTGTATGTGAGATTTCCACACTCCTGAACATCCCTAGGTCCACTGTTTCCGATGTGACGGTGAAGTGGAAATGTGAGGGGACATGTTCAGCACAAAAGCGTACAGGTCAACCTCATCTGTTGACCGACAGAGACTGCCGACAGTTGAAGAGGGTCGTTGTAGTAACCAAAACCAACCGCAGGAATGCCTTGGGCTGCGGTTCGGCGCTGCCAGGCAGGGAAGCCGCCGGCGGTGGAGCACGCACCACCGGGTAAACACAAGGACGAGTCGGACGACAGACCAACGACAACCAACAACCGACACAACAAGGAAGAGAGAAACAACGGAGGCTTGTAGAAACCACAACACCAAACACAAACAGTAAATCCACTCGGAACCAGAGCCAGGCAAAAGTCAATAACGAGCAACGACCAGAACGCAGTACCGCCGAGATATAGACGCAATCCAGAGCGAGTACCAGACTGACTGGACTAGGGCAGAGCGGGTCCCTATATACGAAACCGGAGGGAGCGGCTATTGGCCGCTGTCTGCACGTGGCGTAGCGGTGGCGCCCTCGCTGCGCGAGAGCCGCTGCGCGGAATAGCCGCCGCGGACGCGGAGCCCTCTATGGGCTGACAACGTCCATTTTTTCTGGCACATGTTCGACTTCCGCGGCGATAGGTACTAGATCTGTAACGTGTAAATAGGCAGACATCTATCCAGACTGTCACTCAGGAATTCCAAACTGAATCAGGATCCACTGCAAGTACTATGACAGTTAGACGGGAGATGAGAAAACGTGGCTTTCATGGTCGAGCAGCTGCTCATAAGCCACACATCACACCGGTAAATGCCAAAGGTCGCCTCACTTGGTTAAAGGAGTGTAAACATTGGATGATTGAACAATGGAAAAACGTTGTGTGGAGTGAAGAATCACGGTACACAATGTGGTGATCCGATGGCAGGGTATGGGTATGATGATTGCCCGGTGAATGTCATGTGCCAGCATATGTAGTGCCAACATTAAAATTTGGAGGTTGTGGTGTTATGGTGTGGTCATGTTTTTCATGGAGGAGGCTTGTACCCCTTATTGTTTTGCATGGCACTATCACAGCACAGGCCTACATTGATGTTGTAAGCACCTTCTTGCTTCCCACTGTTGAAGAGCAATTCAGGGATGGTGACTGCATCTTTCAACACGGTCGAGCACCTGTTCATAATGCACGGCATGTGATGGATTGGTTACATGACAATAAGATCCCTGTAATGGACTGGCATGCACAGAGTCCTGACTTGAATCCTATCTAAGACCTTTGGGATGTTTTGGAATGCCAACTTTGTGCCAGGCCTCACCGACCAACATCGGTATCTCTATTCAGTGCAGCACTCCGTGAAGACTGGGTTGCCATTACGCAAGAAACCTTCCAGCACCTGGCTAAATGTATGCCTGCGAGAGTGGAAGCTGTCATCAAGGCTAAGGCTGGCCCATTACCATATTGAATTCCAGCATTACCAACGAAGGGCACCATGAATTTGTAAGTCAGTTTCAGCCAGGTCTCCGGATACTTTTGATCACATCATCTATGTCAGATGTTACAAATACAGTCCTGCACATACCAATCACCTTACAAGCATAACTTTCACAACACATCATGTAGGCAGAAACCTTACTGACAACTACCTTACTAGTCCTTGCATTTTCATGTAATAGCATACCATGCGCTTTTATGCACTCATTCTTAAATATGACTGTTACAAAGTGAGGGAAACATGTATCATCCAAAGAGTATTCTAAGACCTGTCATTTTCCAGAGACAAAGTTAGGGAACATAATTGTGTGATCAGTAGTGCTTACATGTTGTTAATTCTTATTAAAATTCATAGATAATAAACTTTGACATTTCTTACAACCATTCGAGGCATAATCAAATACTCGTTATTGCTGCAAGGATGGTATGAGGTTCTATTAAATCATTTTTAAAAGTTGTTCTCTATTGTATATACCATTGCTGAAAATAGCCTGTATGCCCACTGTCATTGCATGAACCCTAAATTAGCATGATATTATGGTCTCTCTCTCTCTCTCTCTCTCTCTCTCTCTCTCTCTCTCTCTCTCACACACACTCACACACACACACACACACACACACACACACACACACACACACACCACTTTATTAGAACACTCCCTTATATGTGATTAAAAACTATGTCACCCTGATCTGTGATATATTAAAATTAAAAAAAAATTTCGATAGTGTTGAGTGATGGTTACGCTAAAATTTCTTAGACCATGAACATGTCATATGTGTTACGGCAATCCAAAGCAGGTAAATGAAACTGACACATGTCTTAAAGATATAATTTCTTTGACTGTTACATCTTACTGGTGTGTTAGTCTTGTTTACCTGCTTCAGGCTGCCGTAATAGATATGACGTGTTAATGGTTTAAGAACTTTAAGCCTTGTGCTTGACAGTGGCATAAAAGCCGAAATCTAGGCAGTACAGAAGATAAATACAGTAATACGCAGTCAAACAGTGGTTTACTCTTTCAAAAAACTTTTAAAATTGCATAGTGTACTGTCAAATACTAACATCATTTACATTTGTTATTACTGTGAACAGATGAGTGTAATTCTGGTAATATTTTTTTTCTGAAATCATCTCACGTGTTTGCTTTCCTAAAAGTAGTATTTGAAAATTAATGATTTTCATCGTTAATACTTCTGTGCAGAGAGATATACTGCTCTGAAACCAACGCATCACATTTTATGGCAATAAGAGCAGTCGCTCTTGTTATCTATTTCAAATAGAACAAAAAAATTATTAAAATTGCCTGAGAATCTTCTATTTCTGCTCATTTAACATTTGTATTGGCTGTTTTATGAGGTGCTTGTATATCTCAATCTCTTCAAAGATATCCAAGTTTTTCCCTTATCTGGTCTGTGTAAAATTTTTAGTGTTCTGTTTATGTCAAATTCAGAGTGGTTGCTTTCTGTCAGAATCATACTAGATGTGGACCGATTACTTTCACCTGTATAATGTGTTAATTTATATTGTATCTGAAATTGTTCTAGTATATGGCATGATGACAGTATGTTTTAGATTTACACTTCTTTGTAGTTTGCGCGATTTTGTCATTTTTTATTAACTGTTTCACTTTCAGTTTCTTCTGATAGATTTTGCTAACCATATTTGAACTGTAACCATTACTTATAGCTAGGCTTCTAGATTTTGAAGTTCATTATCAGTTTCATCATATCCTTAAAGAAGGCTGATAATGCGATGCGATGGAATGGAAAAACACTTTTTTATGAGCAGTAATATGACAAGAGCCGCTGTTAACTACCACATTGGTTGTTGTAGGCTTTCTAAAAACTCCAAATTTGTCCCCCAGATTGCTTTACTATTTTAAAATCGGAGGAGCTGATACTCTTTTTCAAACTCTAGTTTCATGGTATACATCCAATTCTTAGGCAAGTTGTTTAGCTGCTTGTGCCTACAGTTTCTCTGTTTGATGCTACTGTTAAAAAGGATCAATGTTTCATGTACATATCACCTGTAAAAATACATGATATGTTGTTAGATGAAAATGCAAGGACTAGTAAGCTAGCTGTTAGTAATGTTTTTGCCTGCATCTCATGCTGTCAATGTTATGCTTGTAAGCTGATTGTATGTGCAAGACTGTATTTGTGACATCTGCATGCATGGGAACAAGTGCCTGTCCCCACATAATACAACACAAGTTTTTACATGTGGTACACACATCACTAACATCTTGTAAATAATGCAAACAACAGCTGTAACACACAAACATAATACTGTTCAGTAATGTGTTTCCCCTGTTTACTGTATTTTGGGTGTTATATTGCACACATTTGAAAATGATCTCACACCACAATTGGCCAGTAATGTAATTTATATGCATTCTGCATTAAAGGACTAAAATTGACAACCCATGTTAGTCAAAATGGTACCGTCATTTATATGAGTGAACTGTGACCCTTTTTAAATGAGGTGCTAAGTATTCCTCAAAATATTAACCTGAATTATTAGTCAACCACAATACTATTGCACCAAGCAGTGAGGTCGCTTCAGTCAGCTTATTGTGAATTTTTATCACAGTATTTCACAAGGACATTCTGAACCATGTAGTAGTTTGTGCTCAGCTCTCTTGAACTCATTTACAATGCGATACCCTTTCCTCAGTCACCACTGTACTTGTTTACTATGTCATGGTGTGTTTCTGATAGCAGCCACAGGAGACCACGTGTTACAATATTGTGGTTGATAACTCCAATAAGTAATGACATTTCTAAACTATGTAAGGACTATGGTATGAAGATTAGCATCTCCAAAACGAAAGTAATGTCAGTGGGAAAGAAATATAAACGGATTGAGTGCCAAATAGGAGGAGCAAAGTTAGAACAGGTGGACAGTTTCAAGTACTTAGGATGCATATTCTCACAGGATGGCAACATAGTGAAAGAACTGGAAGCGAGGTGTAGCAAAGCCAATACAGTGAGTGCTCAGCTACGATCTACTCTCTTCTGCAAGAAGGAAGTCAGTACCAAGACTAAGTTATCTGTGCACCGATCAATCTTTCGACCAACTTTGTTGTATGGGAGCGAAAGCTGGTTGGATTCAGGTTACCTTATCAACAAGGTTGAGGTTACAGATATGAAAGTAGCTAGGATGATTGCAGGTACTAGTAGATGGGAACAATGGTAGGAGGGTGTCCACAATGAGGAAATCAAAGAAAAAATTGGGAATGAACTGTATAGATGTAGCAGTCAGGGCGAACAGGCTTAGATGGTGGGGTCATGTTACAGGCATGGGAGAAGCAAGGTTACCCAAGAGACTCATGGATTCAGCAGTAGAGGGTAGGAGGAGTCGGGGCAGACCGAGTAGAAGGTACCTGGATTCGGTTAAGAATGATTTTGAAGTAATAGGTTTAACATCAGAAGAGGCACCAGTGTTAGCACTGAATAGGGGATCATGGAGGAACTGTATAAGGGGGGCTATGCTCCAGACTGAACGCTGAAAGGCATAATCAGTCTTAAATGATGATGATGATGATGATGATGATGATTTCTAAACTGAAATGGGTAGGTTGCTACTCACCACATAGAGGAGGCACTGGATCATAGACAGGCACAACGGAAAATACTATTAAACATTTATGCTTATGGATGAAAAGGTCTTTCTTTTGAAATAGAAAACACATTCCATCCTGGATTTTCCATTGTTTGAAGACACATGCACATTCACACAACCACAGCTTGCACACACGTGGCCACTTTTTTCGGGTACTGGGGCCTGATTGTGACTGCATCCGACATGCAGCAGTCTGCTGAGGCAAGTGGTGGGGGTAAGGAGGAGAGGTGGGACATGAAGGGGGAGGAATAATGGTGTATTAGCAGTGGGGGAAAATGTTGCTCTGCCAGTGTGCAAGGATGTGGTGGGGACAGGATGGGGCTGCTAGATGCAGAGTTGGGAAACTGTGTTGGGGGCAGTAGAGGGTGGAAGGTGGGAGGGGGGGAAGGGGTAGGGAGAGGAGAGAAATGTAGAAAGAGAACAGATTAGTGGATGTGTTGGTGGAATAGAAGGTGTGTGTGTTGTGCTGGAGTGGGAACAAGGAAAGAGGATACATAAGTGAAGGACAGGAACTGGCAAAGGCTGAGGCCAGGGGCTTACAGGAACGAAGGACATGTTGAAGGGAGAGTTTCCAACTGTGCAGTTCATGAGACATGGTATTAGTGGGAAGAATCCATATGGCACAGGCTGTGAAGCAGTCATAAAGTGGAGCACATCATGTGGGCTGGTCCAGCTGTCTCTTGGGTCACAGTTTAGCACTGGCCATTCACATGGACAGATGGTTGTTAGTTGTTGTGACCAAGTAGAAAGTGGCACAGTGGTTACAGCTTAGTCTGTAGATCACATGGCCTTGCCTCTGATGGGACAAAAGATGGCTTTGTAAGGACCTACATATCCTCTTCCCTGCTCTGACTTACACGCTACATATGTGTTCTATCCCACCAGTGCACATAAGTCTTTTCCCCTTCTCTCCTCACAGCTCTGTTTCCCTCTCTCCCTGCCCCCAACACAGTCTGTTCACTTTTCACCTGGCATCCCTACACTGTCCCCACCACCACCTCCCTGCATGCTCCCAAAGGCAGTACAACATCTTCTCCCACCCCTACCTTGCTTTTTCTCCCTCTCCATGTTCCATGCCTCATCCCTTACTACCACCACCCACCCAAGCAGATCGTTCCTCAGATACAGTCGCAGTGTGTGTGTGTGTGTGTGTGTGTGTGTGTGTGTGTGTGTGTTCTATTTTGGAAGGAGCACTTTTTTGTCCAAAAGCTTGTTTAGCAGTCTTATTGTGGTAT
The DNA here is from genome assembly GCF_023864345.2 of Schistocerca serialis cubense. Taxonomy (NCBI): domain Eukaryota; kingdom Metazoa; phylum Arthropoda; class Insecta; order Orthoptera; family Acrididae; genus Schistocerca; species Schistocerca serialis. Next base: position 288,235,093 of record NC_064638.1, on the reverse strand, counting down.
ATTCAATGCTCACACCATGGCGCCTGCAGCTGCATGGCCGCGGTCTTTACATCATACAGCCAACGACCGGCACGCCTCGCGTATGCGCTGCTCTGCACAGCTGTACAGCACAGGCACGGGCCTCACACACCGAGTGCCTCCGCGCTGTCAGGGCAACCTCGGCCGGTGTCCTCCCGAGAGAGGAGGCCGCGCCGCCAATCGTAACAAGACCTGACAAGTGGACTCGGGTACGGCGGGCATATTCCTCTGCCACTCGCCCTATATAGCCGCATACGACGCTACACTACAACAGTTTACCGTACCGGACTTGGACTCTGCAGTCCAGTCGCTGCTCTTGATCGAGCACCAAGTTGTGTTGTTATTGTGGAACTGTTGACAATAAACAGAATTTGGAGCTCACGCCAATCGTTATTTGTTGTTTCTCCTATTACGGATACAACACTGATTTCTTGTGCATCTCGGCAAGTCAACTCCTCCTCTATGTGGTGTGTAGCACTCTATCCCTTTCATACTGTTGTTACTCCATCCTAGACTTTCATTGTTTGATATTTCTAATTTTATTTTATTTGAATGTGTAAGTTTTAGATAGCAGTTTTATATTTTCAAATAGATAATTTTGATGCCAATTTCATTAGATCGCTGGGGAGTGAGCCGTGTGCTGCAGCAGTGCACTATCCAACAACAGCACCATTTCAACATTGTCGGTTGTTGTTCTCACAGCTAGGACTAGCTGGATGGGAACGAAGATCGCAATTGCAATTGCTTGCAAAGAATGAAAAACTGCTTCGGGAACTAAGAAACCTTGACACGCAGGTATGTTTTCTACAAAAATGTATTTATTATTTCTATACTTTTTAACATCATATTTTTGAATCCTACAAATATTGTTTGTGTTCTGTTGCAGCGCTGTAGAGAAACACACAAAATTGCTGTAATATATGTAGCTGAAGGGCAAGAAGATAAAAATTCAATCCTGTCAAACACATGTGGGAGCCAGGCATATGAAGAATTCATTTCCGGTCTGGCATGGGAGGTAATTGTCTCTCGTAAATGAAAAAAATAATGATAAAGTTGATCCGTGCCTCGCTCATCTTCTTGTGGCTTGGCCTTTGTTAATGCGATTAATATTTTAATGCAGAGTTGTAGTACTAAAGAGGCTTCATAAGCAATCAATGCTTGCCTTCTGAATCACCTTTTAATTGCATTTGAAACTCCATGTTATCAGTAAGAAAGAATTAGCTTAGTGATAGACTCCTCTCTCCCCTCTTGTTCCAAAAACTTTGTCCTGGGACTTACAGGATGGCCAAAATGGAAGCTCCCGGAAAATATTTACAGTAAGACTGATGCGGGATGACCATTTTCACAGAAGATCCTGGAAATGGCCACTACTGACATCAATGTAGTACTGTGCTTTAGTTATTGGACATTAAGAAACATGTAGCAGTTCTGCCTGAGCAACATCAGCAATAGTGTTTTCAGTATTCTGCTGTAGCTCTTCCAGTGTGTGACAATTATTTGAGTACACCTGACCCTTGAATTCATCCCTAGATAAGAATCGCAGGGGGGGAGATCAGGTTATCTAGGTGGTCAGGAGATTGCACTGCATGTGCTAATTGTATTCTGCTCACTGAACACCTCGTGCACTTGTGACAAGGTTGTCAAGATGATGTGTGCTGTTGCTCCATCTTGATGAAAATATCCACACATTCTTTTCTGAGTTGATCCATGTATGGATCAAATAGTTTCTGGACACACATGTTAACATTAACAGTTGATGAAAGAACTGTGTGCAGACACAAGACATAACAACAAACACCATTATGTAGTGGTCCTTCAAAGTACTGAGGAGGATTTTGGGATGCATAATGGTGCATGTTCTGTGAGTTCACAGACCCTGATGGGCTGAGCAAGGCAAAACCTTAAAAAAAACTGAGGATCCAAAAGTCCTGATTCCACTTCACTCACAAACTATTGGTGGAACTTGACACACAAATGTTCGTCTGGATGCTTCAACTCGTAGACAACAGTTAATTTAATGGGATACATATATAGGTCCTTTTCGATAATGTTCCAACATGATGATCTCTTAATTCCCACTTGCACAGATAAATGGCATTGAGATTTCATCAAACTTCGCTCCAGGCATTCCTTCACTAGGGGAATATTTTCTGTTTTTGAACACTTTTCAAATTGTTACAGCTTTTATTTGCTACAGAGCTGGTTTTCCACCATTATGCCAGTAAGTTTTCAATGCAGACTTTACTGGACGTTTTCGCTAAAAAACTTCCAGTTTTAAACTATTGCACAAACAGTTCTCACACATTCCTGTGAATTGCACTTCATGTAACACTTGACAATGAACACGTACTTTTAATCGTGAGCACCATTTTGTGTTGCATTCAGCTGATAAGTAAATATTTCTGCTCCTCTCACTTACTGAAATGTGATGGTACAGCAAAGTTAAAGGGCAGAGCATGCAGGAGATGCACATGTGTAAGCAACCAAGTGGTGCATCAGAATCGCAGTTTCCAGCATTTTCTGTGAGGGCTGTTCTCCTGTTCATTAACAAGGGCCAGTTCCATTCAGTCTTATAAATACTTTTCGTGCCAGTTTTATTTTGCCCACCCTGTATGAGAAAGGAAATGTGTGCTCATTTTCGTGTAAAATTACTGGACCTTCATTCCGTATGCAGAAATGACAAGAAACAAATAACAAAAAATATCTTTTCTGTCCTACTGGTTAGTTTATAACTACAACAATCCCTGCACAATATGCAAAGGAGGATCTAGATAGGTTGATGAGGGCGAAGGGTGCTGAGGAATGGGAACTGGCAGTTGGCAAGAAGACAGCTAGGAGGAGGCGGTATTCAGACAGTTGTACTTTCCATATGTGCAATAGATATGACCAACTGTCGGAGTTGAGTGGAGAGGAGCTTCTTGTAGCTTAGGTGTAGGAAACATGCGGCAGTCCTCAGCAGTTAGGAGGCCTAAATCAAACAGAAAGAAGGAAGGTTCTGCTGCTAGGTAGTTTGCACGGTAGAGGTGTGGGCCAGCAGTTGCAGAAAGTGTTGAGGAGTGAGTACCAAGTCACCAGCATTGTAAAGCCTAGTGTAGGGTTGGCTTGGGTGACTGAGAGCATAGGGAAGCTATGTAGGAATTTCATGAAGGAGGATCAGGTAGTGATAGTGGGTGGAGCAGGGAATAGTCTTAATAGAGATGGGGAATATGATGGAGATGGTGACCTGGTAAAGGTAGCTACTCAAACTGATGGCACTAATGTGCATTTCGTGCTATTGTTTCAGCACCATGATTGGCATCATCCTAATGTGGCTGTTAAGCATGTTAACATGGGGCTGGAAGGGGTGCAGATGGCAGAGGACATTGATCACATTTCCGTGGTGCCAGTTGAGCCTATCAGTAGATCAGGTTTCACTAGGCATGGCCTGCACTTCAATAAGTATGGGAAGGGGAGGCTGGCAAAGCTTATAGGTGACAGTGTAGTGGGTTGGGGTGGGATCGCTCATGGAAAAATTCCTGTAGTAGTTGGTGTTCGAGCAGCACCTTTTTTTAGATTGAAGTCAGCTGGTATGTATACTTGCTTAAAGGAAGTTCCTCTAACTAAGGAATCGCCTTCAGATGAGGTCAGGTAAGTAAGTAGAGAAGGAATTAGCATATTTCATCAAAATATATGAGGTGTTAGATACAAAGGTAGTGAACTTCTTACACATATTGACTCTGACACTATTGGTATATCGGAGCACCACTTAAATAATTTTACAGTTCAGAGGCTTCCTTTACCAGGACACAGATTAGCCGGTTGTTCTTCAAGGAGTTCCTTGCAGAGAGTGGGAGTGGGCACGTACATAAAAAACAATATTCTGTTTGAGTCCTAGACATATCACGGCACTGCACTGAACATATATATGAATTTGGTGCAGGGGCAGTTGAATTTAATGAAACTAAAGTTCTAATTGTTGTTTATAGGTCCCCTAACTCTGACTTCAGAGCATTTCTACTCAAGCTAGAGAGGGTTCTTGGTTCACTTTGTATGAAGTACCAGAAATTAGTTATATGTGGTGATTTAATATTAATTTTGCTTGCATGCATGGTGCTTCATGTCTATCGTGCCCGCTTTTTCGTCAATGCATTGCTGTCCCACTCATTCTCCATCTCTTGGATGAGGACACCTTCCTGGGTGTGGGGTTTTCCACCATGCACTATGCAGTGTCGCTTCCTGCGCCGACGATGACTGTGGACTTGTTTGCACCTGACATCCAGCACGGTAACCAGTCCATTGTGGTGGAGCCGCCAAGTACCCTGTTGGTTGTAGCCCTCTGACCACACAGGGATCGCTCTGCTGATGCCTACGCCGTTAACTGCCCTCATATGCCAAGGAGTAGGTGCCTGTCACTCTGGGGCATTGGGACTCCTGGCAATGATCATCTTGCCAGGTGGCCTTTGCTGCAGCTGAGTGGCTCCTGTGGGGAGGGCCCCTGGTTGGAATGGGTGGCATCAGGGTGGATGACGCACAGTAAAGCATACTACATCCACAATTGCTGGTGATCAAACAGCAGCAGTCTGTAAGTGTTCTCATGGGAGGAACACCAGGCTAAGTGTGGCAGTGAACCTTATTCACCCCAGTACCTCATATGTACTAGAACTGATGGGGACTCCTTTGTTTCGATGAAGCCACAGTTTTTTGTAGACTATTTAGAGGACAAGTTTAGGGAGGTGGAGGGCTTGTCCAAAATGCGGTCAGGGTCAATCTTGATAAAAACAGCATCCTCTGCCCAGTCATGGGCATTACTCCCTTATGACAAGCTGGGGGATGTTTCTGTTACTATCACGCCCCACAAGAGCTTAAATATAGTCCAGGGCATTATATTCCACAGGGACCTTCTTTTACAGTCTAACGATGAGCTGTGTGCCAACTTTGAGTGACGAAGCGTTCATTTTGTCCGGTGCGTCCATCGGGGTCCGTGGGATAATCATGTTTCCACCGGTGCCTTCATCTTGGCCTTCACATTGCCCGAGAAGGTCAGGGTGATGGTCTACTGCTGTGATGTAAAGCCATATATCCCTCCCCCTGCCATATATCCCTCCCCCTATGTGGTGCTTTAAGTGCTGGAAGTTCGGCCATATGTCTTCCCCCTGTACTTCCAACGTCACGTGTTGAGATGATGGACGTACATCACTTCCCAATACTCCATGCGCCTCACCTCCCATCTGTGTCAACTGTGGAGAACATCAATTCCCTTGCTCACCAGACTGCAGGATTTTACAGCACGAAAGGAAAATCATAGAATACAAGACCCTGGACCTACTGACCTACACTGAGGCTAAGAGGAAATTTGAGCGTCTACATCCTGTGGCTATGAAATCCTCTTACGCCGCCGCTGTGAGAACAGTTGTAGCCCCATCCATTCTGCGAATTCTGGTTGGCTCTCTGAGCTGCAAGACTACACCTGCCCGCTTGATGGTGGGGGGCACTTCCCTCCCTGTTGCTCCCACACCACCTACCTCGGGAGCATTGCCCCCCCCCCCCCCCCCCCCCCCCCCGCCCCAACCATCAGGGACACCAGTCCCCACTTCTCAGCCAGGGAAGTGTAAGTCTTCTTCAGTACTTCTCGCTAGGGAAGGATCCCTTGGGTCACTCCCGTCCCAGGTTTCTGCTAGTGGGAAAGATGACTCCCGCCAGTGCCTTCACGATCATCCTCAGTCCTGAAGACTGAATCAGTCAAGCCCTCCCAGCCAGAGCAACCCAAGGAGCAACAAGAGAAATCCAAAAAGAAGACCCCCAAGACCAAGGGACTTGCAGTGGCACCCACACCACAGCTACGTACAAGCTTTGCTTCTGAGGATGAGGTGGAGATTCTGGTGTCTGCTGGGGACCTAGATCTCGCCGACCCTCAGACATCATGGATACAGACTGCTCAGGAAATAAGTTGATGGCTGCAGGTGACCCTGAGATGTAAACTGCCTCATTGAATGTCCCATGCCTTCCCAGCCTCACGATCACGTCAATTTCCAGTGGAACTGCAGTGGGTTTTTCAATCGCCTGGCTGATCTACGGCAACTGTTAAGATTTACACTTACTTTCTGCATTGCCCTTCAAGAAACCTGGTTCCCGGCAATGCGTAACCCTGCCCTCCGCGGCTGTTAGGGATATTACAGGAACAATAGTGACTGTAATCGAGTGTCAGATGGAGTTAGCATCTATGTGCTAAACTCGGTATGCAGTGAACCTGTGCTCCTTCAAACCCCTCTCGAAGCTGAGCTGTCAGGATAAGGACGATGCAGGAAATAACTGTCTGCAACGTATATCTTCCTCCAGATGGTGCAGTACCCCTGAATGTATAGGCTGCACTGATTGATCAACTCCCTAAACCTTTCTTACTTTTCTGAGATTTTAACACTCATAACCCCTTGTGGTGTGGTACCGTGCTTACTGGCCAAGGCAGATATGTCGAAAATTTACTGTCACAACTCGATCTCTGCCTCCACACATTTCAGTGTGGCACTTGGCACGCATTCAGCCATTTATCTCTCAGTTTGCAGTCCTGGCCTTCTCCCATGTTCGATACAGTTCCCACAGTCATGAACAAAGTAAGAGCATATGGACTATCAGACCAATTGTGTGATTGGATTGAAGAGTTCCTAGATAACAGAATGCAGCATGTCATTCTCAATGGAGAGAAGTCTTCCGAAGTAAGAGTGATTTCAGGTGTGCCGCAGGTCATAGGACCGTTGCTATTCACAATATACATAAATGACCTTGTGGATGACATCAGAAGTTCACTGAGGCTTTTTGCAGATGATACTGTGGTATATTGAGAGGTTGTAACAATGGAAAGTTGTACTGAAATGCAGGAGGATCTGCAGCGAATTGACACATGGTGCAGGAAATGGCAATTGAATCTCAATGTAGACAAGTGTAATGTGCTGCGAATGAATAGAAAGATAGATCCCTAATCATTTAGCTACAAAATAGCAGGTCAGCAACTGGAAGCAGTTAATTCTATAAATTATCTGGGAGTACGCATTAGGAGTGATTTAAAATGGAATGATCATATAAAGTTGGTCGTCGGTAAAGCAGATGCCAGACTGAGATTCATTGGAAGAATCCTGAGGAAATGCAATCCAAAAACAAAGGAAGTAGGTTACAGTACGCTTGTTCACTCACTGCTTGAATACTGCTCAGCAGTGTGGGATCCGTACCAGATAGGGTTGATAGAAGAGATAGAGAAGATCCAACGGAGAGCAGCGCGCTTTGTTACAGGATCATTTAGTAATCGCGAAAGCGTTACGGAGATGATAGATAAACTCCAGTGGAAGACTCTGCAGGAGAGACGCTCAGTAGCTCGGTACGGGCTTTTGTTGAAGTTTCGAGAACATACCTTCACCGAAGAGTCAAGCAGTATATTGCTCCCTCCTACGTATATCTCGCGAAGAGACCATGAGGATAAAATCAGAGAGATTAGAGCCCACGCAGAAGCATACTGACAATCCTTCTTTCCACAAACAATACGAGACTGGAATAGAAGGGAGAACCGATAGAGGTACTCGAGGTACCCTCCGCAACACACCTTCAGGTGGCTTGCGGAGTATGGATGTAGATGTAGAAGTAGATATCAAGTCGAGAGAACATGATGACTTACGTGGTAGTGTCCCCTTCCCCATCTTCCTGTTACTGCCCTGGCGTCAGGCCCATGGACGCCTGCGCAGATGGGCTTTAAACAAGGTGGGCTGGGAAACTTTCACCTCTGCTTTCACCATTGAATCCCCCCCCCCTACCACATGGTAATATCAATGTGATGGTTGAGCAGGTGACTACAACTATCGTTTCTGCATCAGAAAACACGATCCCCCACACTTAAGGGTGCCCACGGCGAAAGGCAGTCCCTTGGTGGTTGTCAGAAGTTGCTGAAGCAATTAAGGATAGTCGCCGAGCTCTACTGCGGCATAAGTGGTACCCTTCCCTGGAGCACCTCATAGCCCTTAAACGGCTCCATGCCTCCATTCATCCTCTTATCAAATGATGGAAGCAGGAGTGTTGGGGGAGATACATATCGACCATTGGGTGCCATACGTCACCTTCCCAAGTCTGGGCAAAGATCAAACATGTTCTTGGGTACCAGGCCCCAACAGGTGTTTCTGATGTTAACATAAATGGTGTGTTATCTGCTGACAAAAACATGATTGCTGAGCACTTTGCTGAGGACTATGCTCAAGCCTCTGCATCAGAGAACTATCCCCCAGCCTTTCGCACTCTCAAATGGAGGATGGAAGAGAAAGTCCTTTCGTTCACTACACGCCACAGTGAATCAGTGAATCCTATAGCATCCCATTTACAGAGTGGGAGCTTGTCAGTACCCTGGCACATTGCTCGACACAGCTCCTGGGCCAGATCGGATCCACAGTCAGATGATTAAACATCTCTCATCTGACTACAAGTGACATGTCCTCGTCATCTTCAACCGGATCTGGAGCGATGGTGTCTTTCCCTTGCATTGGTGGGAGAGCACCATCATTCCGGTGCTCAAACCCAGTAAAAAACCACTTGATGAGGATAGCTGTTAGTCCATCAGCTTCACCAACATTCTTTGTAGCCTGCTGGAACATATAGTGTGTTGGTGGTTGGGTTGGGTCCTAGAGTCACGTGGCCTACAGGCTCCATGTCAGGGCGGCTTCCGCCAGGGTCGCTCTACCACTGATAATCTTGTGTCCCTCGAGTCTGCCATCTGCACAGCCTTTTCCAGATGCCAGCTCCTGGTTGCCGTGTTTTTTGTGAAAAGCGTATGACACGACCTGGCGACATCATTTTTTTGTCACATTATACGAGTGGGGTCTCCTAGTCCTGCTCTCGATTTTTATCCAAAATTTCCTGACGCTTCATACTTTCCATGTCCAAGTTGGTGCCTCCCATTGTTCCATCCATATCCAGGAGAATGGGGTCCCGCACGGCTCTGTATTGAGTGTCTCTCTATGTTTAGTGGCCATTAACGGTCTAGCGGCAGGTGTAGGGCCATCCGTCCCACCATCTGTGTATGTGGATGACTTTTGCATTTCTTGCTGTTCCTCCAGTACGGGTGTTGCTGAGCAGCACCTACAGGGAGCCATTCACAAGGCAGAGTCATGGCCTCTAGCCAGTTTTCAGCTGTGAAGTTGTGTGTTATGCACTTCTGTTGGCATTTTACTGTTCATCCGGAACCAGTTCTTTATCGTACTGACAATCCACTCATTGTAGTGGAGGCATATTGATTCTTAGGACTGGTTTTCGATGCTCAATTGACTTGGCTACCTCACCTTCGTCAACTTAAGTGGAAATACTGGCAGCACCTCAATGCCCTCCGCTGCCTGAGCAACACCAACTGGGGTGCAGATCGCTCGACGCTGCTGCAGCTCTACAGAGCTCTTTTTCAATCCCGCCTTGACTATGGGAGTGTGCTTTATGGTTTGGTGGCACCCTCAGTGTTGCATTTCCTTGACCCAGTGCACCACTGTGGCGTTCATCTAGCGACAACTTCTTTTAGACAAATCCAGCGATCAGTGTCCTGTTGGAGGCCGGAGTCCCTCCATTGAAGGTAAGGCATGCATAACTGCCTGCCAATTACGTTGCACATGTTCGTAGTTCTCCTGCGTGTCCGAATTACTGTCTCCTTTTCTCACCCGCAGCAGTCCATTTCCTGCATCGGCATCCCAGATCAGGGCTAACGATTGCAGTTCGCGTGCAATCCCTTCTATCTGAACTGGAGACCTTCCATATACCACCTATACTTGAAGTCCATTCACGTACAGCTCCATGGTGTTACCCTAGGCTGCAGCTTCGCCTGGACCTCTCACATGGCCCTGAGGACTCAGATAACCCTGCTACTCTCCGCTGTCACTTCCTCTCGATTCTCGACAAGTACCGGGGCCATGAAGTGGTTTACACTGAAGGCTCGATGGCTGATTGTCACGTTGTCTTTGCCTATGTTCATGGAGGACATATAGAACAACACTACTTGCTCAATGGCTGCAGTGTTTTCACTGCAGAGCTGGCGGCCATATTTCGTGCTCTTGAGCACATCTGCTCATGCCCAGGTGAGTCATTTCTCCTGTGTACTGACTCCTTGAGCAGCCTACAAGCTATCGACCAGTGCTACCCTCATCATCCTTTGACAGCGACCATCCAGGAGTCCATCTATACCCTGGAACGGTCCAGTCATTCAGTGGTGTTTTGTCTGGACCCCAGGTCATGTTGGAATCCCAGATAACGAACTTGCGGACAGTCTGGCCAAACAGGCTACACGGAAACCACCTCTGGAGATGGGCATCTCTGAACCTGACTTGTGTTCTGACTTTACCGCAGGGGTTTTCGGCTTTGAGAGACGGAGTGGCATAACAGTATGCACAACAAACTGCGTGTCATTAAGGAGATTATAAATTTGTGGAAGTCTTTCAAGTGGGCCACTCACAGAGAATCAGTTGTCCTCTGCTGGCGCCTCATTGGCCACACTTGGGTGACCCACGGTTACCTCCTACGCCGTGAAGACCCACCTCAGTGTCGGTGCAGCACCCGGTTGACGGTGGCCATCTTCTGGTGCACTGTCCCACTTTGACTGCACAGCGACGGAATCTTGGGTTGCCGGCTTCGTTGCTGCTAATTTTATCTGACAATGCCTCATTAGCTGATTCAGTTTTACGTTTTATTCATAATAGTGGATTTTATCATTTGATCTAAGTTTTAGCGCATGTCCTTTGTCCCTGTGTGTCCTCTTTTTCTTTTAGGATGGAGGTTTTAATGTGTCGCAGAATGGCTGGCTTCTCCTTTTTATTCTCATGGTCAGCCAGCCATGGTCATCTGCTTTGTTGTTTTACTCTCTTCATCCCGTTTCTTGCGTTTCTGTGGTTTCTTGTCCCCCTTCTGTCCATTTACACAATTATTTGTTGCCCTTCATTATTCTTTTGATTTTTCCTTTCATTCCCTTTTGTGTTGTCAGTCTCATTTGGTTTATTATCAAACTTGTGGCACTGTTTTATTTGGAACAAGGGACTGATGACCTCGTTAATTGGTCCCTTCCCCCCCTCTTTTAATCCAGCCAACCAATGGCAGTAGAGAATTTTTTAAACCTCTTTAAGGAACAAGAGTGGCAGGATGTTTATACTACCGATAACATAGATGACAAATATAATGATTTCCTTAACACATTTCTCATGCTCCTTGAGAGTTGCTTTCCATTAGAATGTTTTAAACAGTGTACTAGCAGTAAAAGGCAGCCTGGGTGGCTGACTAGTGAGATAAGGATATCATGTAGAACAAAGTGGGAAATATATCAAAATTTTAGAAATAGTTACAATCAAGCTGCAGTAGCCCATTACAAACAGTATTGTAAGATGCTTAAAAATGTTATTAGCAAGGCAAAGAGTATGTGGTTTGCAAATAGAATAGCTAATTCACAGGATAAAATTAAAACCATATGATCAGTTGTGAAGGAAGTGTCTGGTCAGCAGCACAAGGTTTATGATGCAAAGTCAGTTCATAACAAAAATATTTCTGTTACTGATAAGTCAGATATATGTACAGTATTTAAGAATCATTTTCTGAGCATTGCTGGTGAGTTAAATAAAGACTTAGTTTCTGCAAGGAATCATATAACTCTCTTAGAAAATGCCTTTCTGTCTGAAATACTCCTCTGTGATACTGACAAGGGAGAGATTGAGTCGGTAATTAAATCACTGAAGACTAAGGACTCTCATGGATATGATGGTGTGTCTAGCACAATATTACAGTACTGTGCTACACACATTAGCCCTGTACTTAGCCATATTTATAATTTTTCCTTTAGGAATGGTCCGTTTCCTGAACATTTAAAGTACTCTGTAGTAAAGCCACTTTATAAAAATGGAGAAATGGATAATGTTGACAATTTTAAACCTGTTTCTATGCCATCAGTGTTTGCTTAAGTTATTGAAAAGGCTGTGTATGTAAGGATAATTTGTCATTTTATATCACATAATTTGCTATCAAATGTACAATTCAGCTTCAGAAGTCGTTCAACAACTGAAAATGCTATATTCTCTTTTCTGTGTGAGGGACTGGATGGATTAAACAAAAGGTTTCAAATGCTAGGCACATTTTTTATATTTAACTGAGGTGTTTGAATGTGTTGATCACAAAATATTGCTCCAGAAGTTGGACCATTATGGAATACGGGTAGTAGCTCACAACTGGTTCACCTCTTACTTTAACAACAGATAGCAAAAGGTCATTATTCGCAGTGTTTAGAATGGCTGTGACGTGGTGTCTGAGTGGGGTACGATCAAATGAGGGGTGCCCCAGGGATAAGTGTTGGACCACTCCTGTTCCTTATCTATATAAATGATATGCCCTCTAGTATTGCGGGTGATTGTGAAATATATCTGTTTGTTGATGACACTAGCTTGGTAGTAAAGGATGTTGCGTGTAACATCGGCTCTGTTTCAAGTAGTGTAGTTCATGGCTTGTAGAAAATAAATTAACAATAAATCACAGTAAGACTCAGGTTTTACAGTACCTAACTCGACATTTTAATTTTGCAGAATGGGCGTATGATTAGTGAAACTGAACAATTCAAATTTCTAGGTGTTCGTAGTAAACAGTCGTGGAAAGCTCACGTTCGGGATCTTGTTCAAAGACTTAATGCTGCTCTTTTTACTATTCGAACAGTATCTGAAGTAAGTGGTGGTTCAACATGAAAATTAGTCAACTTTGCTTATTTTCATTTGCTTGTGTCATACGGTATGATATTTTGGGGTAACTCTTCCCCTTCTCAAAGGATATTTTTGGCTCAGAAATGGGCAGTTCGGGCAATAAGTGGTGTAAGTTCACGAACCTCTTGTCGACCTCTGTTCACTAGTCTGGGTATTTTGACATTGCCCTCTCAATATATATTTTCTTTACTGTTGTTTCTCGTTAACAATATCAGCTTATTCCCAAGAATTAGCAGCTTTCACTCAGTTAATACTCGACAGAAATCCAATCTTCATTTGGATCGCACTATCTTAACCCTTGTGCAGAAAGTTACCACAAGAATTCAAAAATCTAGCAGTAATCCACTCACTTTCAAACTGAAACTGAGGCGTTTCCTCATGGGTCACTCATTCTATTCTGTTGAGGTGGTCCTTGAAAAATTAAGCTAATTCGTATGTTATATTGTTGGTTACATTTACTTAAACTTATGGCTTGACTTTTTTTGGTTTCAGAAACATTTTATGTTATCTGTTTTTACTTTTATACTGTAATTTCATATACTGACATGTTCCATGACCTTGGAGATTTGCTCCTCAATTTGGTCCTACGGAACTAGACATGTAAATAAATATGTAGATAAACAAAAGAAAAGGATCTTACACAAATACGTCTTTATTAATTCTGTTTGTAAAAGGAAATTTTATGTATCCATTTTTATACTTGGTGCAATAAAATAGAATTGTGTAATATCATCATCAACTGTAAGTGTGGGACTGGTGTAGTGTGTAAGTTTTTTGTTACTTGACTTGTCATAAAATAGAAACTGCATCAGCCCTAGAATGCAGGCTACAGATCAGATAAATTTTCAAAATGTATATCTTATATTTGAAGGACAAATTTTTTGTACTGTTTTCTAATTTTCATAAATTATTCAGGTGGAGTTGGAGTCGCACACTGGTTTTTTGGGTGGACTGCAACGAAATAGAAGTACTGGTGAAACAGCTCCCTATTATGCAACTTCTTTTCTGGAAGCTATTTTCCATGTGGCAACACGTATGCCATCATCAAGCCAAGAATCTTTGTTACAGAAGGTTTGTGAAACTGACCATTTAAGTGCTGTATTATTCAAAATTGTAAAGGAAATACATTACACTTAACAAAATAATTAGACTTCGACTACATTCCAGCCGTGTTTTTACATCTCCTGTTGTTGTGTTAAGTGAGTCATTGTTTAATTGTTGGTCATTTACTTCTGTCATGTATAATTTATAAAGTAAGTTTAACTGAGATTACATTTAGACTATTTTCAACAAAGTAGTATATCTATAGAAGCAGAAGGGGTTGTTTTTTTTTCACAGGGTAAAGATAAACTTATAATGATGACTTGTTTTCTTTTGATTTGCTGTAAAATGTTTTTCATTGTGTCAGTATTTTGTCGTGTGTGTGTGTGTGTGTGTGTGTGTGTGTGTGTGTGTGTGTGTGTGTGTGTGTGTGTGTGTGCATGCGCATGTAAATCCATCCATTAATGGGAAATTCACAGGAGAATGCAAACAGTGGTAGAAGAGAGAGGCCCTCTGCATGTAAATAATGTTAAGCAGTGGATACGCTTATGCTGCTAGAGGGATTGGCGGGGGGAGATCGTTCACAGTGGTCCAATGAGGTGAGTGTTTGACTTGTAGAGAAACAAGAAAGAGATAGGAGTGGGTAGTTGCCATTTGTGCACAGGGTAAGTCCGGTTGGAATATGGAATATATTAATACCACCAGGAAAATGGGATGGGTTAGCATTTGTAGACAGAGATGAAATTGTGGGCTGGTGAGTGGGGAGGGGTGGGGGGGGGGGGGGGGGTAGGTTATGAGGAGCAAAAAGGGTTGAGGTAGGTAAAGGGCAGTACCAGAGATTGAGATCCCACATAGGTGTATCAAAAAGTTAAGAGTTGTACGAATTTGTTCTGATAGCTCTGGTTCCACAACCATTGAAAACAACCACATTGTACTGAGTAGCAGTCAGTGTTGTTGTGGTCCATCTTGATTGTGACAAAAGTTTGACAGTAGCTGTTCATGCAACTGGGTAACTGATTGGTTTTATTTCTTTCCCCCATTATATTTGTGGGAGTATGTATCCATTTTACTTTGTGTTTGAAACAATATCTCAGTTGACTCCTAGTATGTACATATGAAACACTGTATAACTAGTATTTGCATTTGAACAGAACTATTAATTTAAAAGTCACAATTTTTTTCCAGATGCGTCACCTTGGTAACGATGAAGTACATATTGTATGGTCAGAGCATAACAGGGATTACAGGCGTGGAATAATTCCAACAGAATTTTGTGATGTTCTTATTGTCATCTATCCTTTGCTGAATGGATTGTACCGTGTACAAGTCAAACGGAAGCCTGATGTAAGTTTAACAGTATAAGAATGCAGTAAGTTTTCATTATGAGATAGACATTGTATCATACAAGTTCAATGGGAGAGCATGTTGGGACTACAGAATCGTGTTAAGTAAAATAATGAACATGTGTACAGGTTGCTTTATATTCATTTCACTACATTTAGATATGTACGCCATTAGTAGCTCAGCGGGTGTCAAGACAATAATCAAATTCAGTACATGTTTGTGAAGCATGTCTGAAGTTATAGTTACAATTACAACAATGATTTGACATTTTAGGCTGCTGGTAATGGTAATATTTCCTCTGTAAACAGTTATTCTAATGCATCTGCAGAAGACTAGACCAGAAGTGAAAAATCAGGTACATGTGAAGGGCTCTTGATTGGGATCTCCCATCCAGTTCGTGAATAGGGGAACATTTCATTTGATATGCAAGTAGGAAGAGATGTGTAGTAGTTCTGTCTTAGCAATCTTACTTCCATGTACAGCTTTAATATTACCAGTTCCTTCGAAAACACAAATTTCCAAAAAAATCAACATAATGTCGTAGATGATGGTGCTCCCATGAAGAAGAAAGGCCCAATCATACCTTCCTGAAACAGATCTCAGTAGACATTACATTCAGAGAACCATTAATGTTTTGGAGAGATTCTGTTGGTTGCTATGACACCCAGTTGTGGAAGTTGTAGTTGTTGGCAAATTCACTGATCTGAAATGCTGCTGTTGTGTGTGTGAAAAGAATATGATGTAAGAAGCTTTCATCATCAATTTTCTCCAGTGTCAGTCACATCTTCACCTTATTGCGGTTTGTTCTCATGCTTAACTGCAATACTGAGCTG
The DNA here is from genome assembly GCF_023864345.2 of Schistocerca serialis cubense. NCBI lineage: Eukaryota > Metazoa > Arthropoda > Insecta > Orthoptera > Acrididae > Schistocerca > Schistocerca serialis. Next base: position 288,219,144 of record NC_064638.1, on the reverse strand, counting down.
AATTTTATGGGCATAGGCAGTAAAAACTCAAAATATACATTGAGTAGTAATTTATGGGCTACCTAACAATAAAATTAGCCATATGACAGAATTAGTAAAATATTGTTTACTAACTGTCATACATGTTCAACTTTCCTTTTAATTACACCCTTAACCCCCCCCCCCCCCCTTTCCCACACACCCCAAAAAAAGTATTTTCACATTGATATAATTCCTTCTGCATTGCATGTAGTTTATTTGTGTTTCTCCATCTATCCATCAGTAGGAAGCTTTATTGTCTAGAGCAGTGTTCCTTAATCTTTTCAATAAATGAAACCCTTTTATTGTCGATTTTCATCCTAGGACACCTGGTCGGTTTCTATACTATGATTTTAATGAAACATTCTGTAAATGGTTTCTTTGCAAGAAAAATGACAGTTATACTTCTAGTACCTGGCTACAGATTATGCAGTGGCTTCTAGAACAGTTTTGATGATATTTTTAATAAGCTACACAGCCTCATTAAGTATTCCACTTATGGATTTTGCTACATCAATACAATTGTCCCATGGTGTTTTGTCCTCCTCAAGGAAAGACTTTACGACGCCAAATTTTTCAACTATAATATTATACATTGGTAGTGATGTGCATAAGAGAAGGAAAAACCCTCAGTAGTTGGTGTGACAGGTATATATAATCTGCAGCTGCAAGCTCGACTAGCGTTCACCACCAGCAATGGAGGGTGAAGCTTCAACAATGTCAGCTACTTGTGCTGGCGAAATCTCAGAAATGTCATCAAACAAATGTTGGCTGAAGAACCTGAGATGGAAGAGAAGAGGCTGTTTATCAACAAGTGGCCACGAAAGCCTCAATGCTATTATATTACACCTCTTATCACAGGAGATTTCAAGACTGTACCGGCACCTTGACCAACAATGGAAGAAGAAAACCTGTTTGCTATCCTCCCTCATCTTTCTATCGTGGTGGTGGGATGAAGGGGCCACCCCAAAGTTCATGAAATGAAAGTGCCTAAACACCATCGAACAGGCACATCATTTATCCAACAGAATGGAATGAGCTTTTCTTTGTGGATGAATTAATGCAAAATAGACTTAGCAAGAACAGATGAGCAGCTTTTGACATTTTCTATCAACTAAGTGCCAACGTGCATTGAGACGACTGGGATAAGATTTACAGCATCACTCACAGAAGCAAACAGAATGAACTCGACCACTGTGCCAAATGGCAGAAGAAAAAGTTTGCAAGATGTGGAAAGCAGATTGACAAGTTGAGTACCAACATGTCATGCACACTGATCAGTCTCGCTGAACAACCATTGACACTAGAGGAATGGTCTGTCCTTAAAAAAGGATGGAATTTCACTGTGATTCCCAGAATTTCAAACATGGAGGATATCATTGTTAACACCAAAGTGGCAATCTGGAACTTTCCTTGTGGAAAAGCATAGGAAATACACACAACTTCAGGAAAAGCATCAGCTTGCAACTTGAAAAGGAACCTGAGCATCACCGAAGCCCTACCACCTCAGCTATATGGATTGCCAAAAATCCATAAAGATAATGTTTGACGAAGATTTATTATAAGTGCTCCTGGCTCTCCATTGTATAAACTGGCGAAACACTTAGCCTTTCTGCTTCAGCCACATGTGAGGAAGACTAGCACATACAGAGAGGACTCAGTACTTAGCTTATTTGCAACTCAAAACTTCATATTTTTCTAGTTACCAGAAAAGTGTGTACCTTTATGGGAAAAATATTTAATAATTCTGAGAATATATAAAATCTACTTAAATTGTTAACAAATTGTGCAGCAAATTGCAAGAACAATCGAAACTGCAATATTAATTTTCTTTATTACTTGATGACTAGTTTCAAGCCTAAACTCATTATCAGATCATCCACTAAGCTATGCAGTAACGTCCATTACGACAGCCACAGGATTGTTCATTCTAGTTAAACTTTTTTCATCACAGCATATGGTATTTTGATTCCTGATTTACTTGTGTGTCCATTCGTAGAAAACCCATTAATATTTTTATTTCATTAGAAAGCCTGCAATCGTGGGAACTATTAAAGAACAAAACCAGGTTCTCACCAGGTTGGAGAAATGTGATACAGATGTTTTTCAAATGCCCTTTTAATTTTTCCAGAAATTGGAAAGAGACATACATTAATATTTTTTGAGGTTTTTTTTGTAATTTTCTTTGTAACTTTACTACTTAAATAACTATGTTTCTGTTAACAATATGCCTCTCTTAATTTCTGCAAATAGTTACAAATCAAAGATTCATAAAGTCTTGACCCTGTAGATAACTACCACTTTATATGGTCATTCTCGGATACCTAGATTATCAGTACAGCACTACACTGAATATTCAGTAGAAAAGAAAGTTTTAGTGAGAGGCGAAGAAAAAAAAAAGTGCAGCAATTCTTTTTTTATAAGACTACGCAAATGTGCAAAGTTTCATGAAAATCTGACACAGAGGAAAAAAATCGTAGAATTGGTTGATTTGACATGGAATGGCCTGAGAAGAAATGCGGTGTAAGGCATTTCTTCCATACATCCCTAGGATGGTGATGGACAGAATCAACTGCAAATTGCACAAACATAGCATAAAAACTATTTACAGACTGTCCAAGAAAAGCAAAGACGGTCTGAGATTAGTGAAGGAGATAAAGGATGTCTCGAATGTACATAATCCATATAGAAAATTCTTTGTTGGAAGAATGGATGATTCATTAACACCAGGATCACAACATAAATGGTATTGCTTGTGGGGACAGATGGAGAAAGCAGCCATGGTGATTACATAATAAAATTCACTGACACAGAAGTTCTTGCTGTACAGAAGTGGTTCCACACCCACCTGCTTACTTGCTTGTTCAGGGAAGCCATATAGATCCACAAATGTGACAGTAGCTTCAACAAGGGGGAGGAAAGCCTGAAGATGAATGGATCCTGGATTTCACCAACTGTTGCATGTAGCAGTAGAAGGACCACAGTGGTAATGACCAGGGAAAAGCTCTCAGACATTAGTGCGACAGGTACATATTATCTGTGGCCCTGAGATTGACATCAGTCCACCGCCAGCAAAGGAGGGTGAAGCTTTGACAATGCTAACCACTCATGCTGTTGATATGTCAGAAAAATCGTCAAACAAATATTGACCAAAGAGCCCGAGACAGAAGCCGATTGGCAGTTATTTACAAGGAGATCCTTCGGTATTAAATTTATGTTCTGATGCATAACTTGCATAATTCATACTGTGAGTTGAGCTTCATCATTAGATTCATCTTTCATAGTGAAATTTGGATGATTTAAGAAGAAAAGTAAGTTCATTCTATCTTATGGTTGCTTTCGAGGTGATATTGTTGGTTATAATGCTTATTAGTACCATAATTATCTTTAACAATAGAGCTGGTTGTTGAATCTGCACTAGAACAACAACATTCAGCAGTAAAACACTTAAGAGTTACATTGTGCAACGGAATATTGAAAATGATCAGAAGACAAAAAAGTACAGTGGTAATGTCCTTGTAAGGCTGAATAAAGATTAAATAGTTACTTACATTGGTAATATTTTGATCAGCAGAATGTAAAAATTAATAAAATACAATTGATATGAACTTATAAACACTAACAAACACTGCCTTTTATATAAGTTGCTTAAAGGGGTGGAGTGGGCACTTTCAAAATGTTACATGGACAGTATCCCCAATGAACCATGGACCTTGCTGGGATGGGGGTGGCTTGCGTACCTCCACAAACAATATGGATTGCCGTACCGTAGTTGCAACCATAATTGAGCTGTGCCTGTGGAGAGGTCAGAATAACCCATGGTTTCTGAAGAGAGGCAGCAGCCTTTTCAGCAGTTGCAGGGGGAACAAGCTGGATTATCGACTGATCTGGTCTCCTATGGTCTTGCTGTCCAGGTGCTGAGAACAGCAGAAATTTGAGGGGAAACTGCAGCAACACTCCCCCCCCCCCCCCCTCTCCCCCCCCCCCCCACCACACACACACACACACACACACACACACACACACACACACACACACATTTGGTGTGTGCAGCTCCACTGTCTGGCTTATTGCTGGTGTATATTCTTCGGTAATATGTTCCAGAGATACAATGGTAATGGTAATACTCAGGAGGATGTCGCCAGGAAAGACTTCTAATTTTCTGTGGGTCAGAATGTGGAATGTTAGATCTATTGTTTGGGTAAGTTGGTCTGAATATTTAAAAAGGGAAATTGATGAGTTGAAGTTAATACAGTGGGAATTTGTGAAGTGTGGTAGCAGGAAGGCAACTTCTGGTCAGGCATGTACAAGACTATAAATACAAAATCAAATGGTGGGATGCAGAAGGAGCCTAATAATGAGTAAGAAAATAGGAATGTGGGTAAGTTTCTATGAACAACATAATGAATGCATTATCATAGCCAAGGTAGACACAAATTCAACAGCCGCCACAGTTATACAAGTGTATATGCCAAATAGCTCTGCGGATGATGAGGCATGTACTAAGAGAAAGTATGGTGAGATGCAGGCAATTATTCACAAAGTTAATGGAAACAAAATTATGGTGGAGGATTGAAATTCAATAGTAGGAAAAGGAAGAGATGGGAGAATGTGGATTGGGGAAAAGGAATGAAAGAGGAAGCCACATGGCGGAATTTTGCTGAGAACGTAATTTAATCTTTTCCAACACTTAGGTTAAGACTCATGAAAGGAGGTTGTATACATGGAAGAGGCCTGCAGACACTCGAAGGTTACAGCTTGATTATACACTGAAGTGACAAAAGTGCTAATATTGTGTCGGGACCTCCTTTTGCCCAGTGTAATGCACCAGATCGATGTGGCATGGACTCGACAAGTCGTTTGAAGTCCCCTGCAGAAATATTGAACCATGATGCATCTATAATTGCGAAAGTATTGCCAGTGACGGATTTTGTGAAGGACTGACCTCTCAATTATGTCCCATAAATGTTCGATGGGATTCATGTCAGATGATCTGGATGGCCAAATAATTCTCTCAGTTTGTCCAGAATTTTCTAAAATGGTGCTTTCTCTCATGTAAAAATGACATCATTGTCGGGGAACATGAAGACCCAGAACAGCTGAAAATGGACCCTGACATAACCATTTCCAGGCAATGATCAATTCAGTTGGACCAGAGGACCCAGTCCTTTCCATGTAAACACAACCCGCACCATTAAGGAGCCATCACCAATTTGCACAGTTGACAACTTGGGTCCATGGTCTCATGGTACATCACGCTCGATCCCTACCATCAGCTTTTACCAACTGAAAATGGGACTCATATGACCAGGTCACAGTTTTCCAGTTGTCTAGTGTCCAGACAGTATGGTCATGAGCCCAGGAGAGGCACTGCAGGTGATGTCTTGCTGCTAGCAAAGGCACTCTTATCAGTCATCTGCCATAGCCCATTAACATCAAATTTTGCCACAGTCCTAATGGGTACATTTGTTGTACGTCCAACATTGATTTCTGCTATTGTTTCACACAGTGTTCTTTGTCTGTTAGCACAAAAACTCTACACCACTTCTCTTAGTTGTTAAGTGTAGGTCGTCAGCCACTATGTTGTCCATGGAGAGAGGTAATGCCTAAAATTTTATATTCTTGTCACATTCTTGACACTGTGGATCTCAGAATATTCAATTCCCAAATGATTTCCAAAGTGGAATATTCCACGTGTCTAGCCCCAACTACTACTCTGTGTTCCAAGTCTATTAGTTCCCGTCATTGTGGCCATAATCACATCAGAAACCTTTTTGAATGAATCACCTGAGTACAAATTAAAGCTCCATCAATGCCCAGACCTTCTGTACTTTGTGTATCCAATATTACCACTATCTGCCAATGTGCATATCACTGTCCCATGACTCTTGCCACCACAGTGAATAGTGGTAAGACAGAGCTTTAAGAACCAGATTTTAAACTGTAAGACAAATGTAAGGCAAATGTGTACTCTGATCTTAATTAATGGGTTATGAGCTGTAGAGAAAAAGTGAATAATTGGGAAATAGTAGGAAATTGAGGATATGGGACGTGGATAAATTGAAGGAACCGAAGGTTGTTTGTAGTTTAAGAGGGAGCAATAGGTAATGTTGAATTCAAACAGGGGAAAAGAATGCAATAAAAAATGAATTGGTAACTTTGAGAGATGAAATTGGGAAGACAGTAGAGGATCCCATATGTAAAAAGACCGTGTGGAGCAGAGATTCCTGGATGACAGAGGGTGTATTGATTTTAGTTAACGAAAGGAGATAATATAAAAATAAGCCAAATGAAGCTGCCAAAGCGAGTACAGGCATTAAAAACTGAGACTAACAGAAAGTGCAAACTGGTTAAGAAGGAATGGACAGAGGATGAATGAAAGGCTGTAGAAGTATGCATAACTAGGGGAAGATAGATGAGACTTATTGTAAAATTTGTGGCCTTTAGAGAAATGCATACCCAGGGGAAAGAGATATGAGGTTTATTGGGGAATTACAGTGACCCTTGCAGAAAAGAGAAGCATCTGTAACAAAGGGAAAGCTGAAACATGGAAGGAATATGTAGAGGATCTCTATAAAGGACACAAATTTTGAGACAGTATTATTGAAAGAGAAGAGAAAATAGGTGAAGATAAGTTAGGAAATGTGGTAGCTGTGAAAAGAATTCGACAGAGCACAGAAAAATGTAAGGGGAAATGAAATCTCTGGAATAGACAATATTATGTCAGAACTACTGATATCCATAGCATAGCAAGCCACAATAAAACTATTCCACATGGTGTGCTAGATGTACGGGACAGGCAAAATACTCTAAGACTTCAGGAAGTAGTAGTAATTTTAATTTCAAAGAATACAGGTGCTGACAGTTGTGAATACTACCGAACCAGCCGTCTGATAAGTCTTGATGGCAAAATATTGATAGAAATTATTCACAGCAGTATGGAAAAACTGGTAGAAGCCAACCTCAGGAAGGATTAGTTTGTATTCCAAAGAAATGAAAGAACATGTGAAGCAGTACCTACCATATGACTTACCCTAGGAGATAGCTTGAAGGAAAGCAGACCTACATTTGTAGCATTTGAAGATTTAGAGAAAGCTTTTGACAGTGTTGACTTGACTCTGCTTTGTGAAATTTTGAAGCTAAAATTCAAGGACCAAAAAATTATTTTCAACTTGTACATAAACCAGACTGTGGTTATAAAAGTTTCAAGGGTTTTGAAGGAAAGCAGTGGGTGAGAAAGGAATGGAGCAGAGTTGTAACCTAACCCTCATATTATTCAAACAGCCCATTGGGAAAGCTTTGAAGAAAATAAAGAAGAAATGCGGAAAAGGAATTAAAAGTTTAGGGAGAATAACTAAAAACGTTAAGGTTTGCAGAAGATACTGAAATTCTCTCTGAGGTGGCAAAGGACTTGGAAGAGAAGTTGAATGGGTTGAATAGTGCCTTAAAAAAAGATTATAAGATGAACATCAACAAAATTTCACATTTAAGAAATAATTCATGCAGGAAGATCACACTAACATTCCATTGAATGACCGTCACACAGACTCCCGTATGATGGATGTAGTAATAGGAATCCCTGTCGTAGAGAAGCAACTGAAACAATTGAGTCGCCAAGTCTGATTGAAATCCCAATTCGGTTTTACAGAGAGTACTCTACGGCATTGTCCCCCTTACTTAGCTTGCATTTATCACTAATCTCTTGCCCAGTGCAAAGTTCCAGGTGAATGGTAAGAAGTGCAAGTGATTCTTGTATACAAGAAGAGAAAATAATGGACCAGCAAAATATCCTTAACATCTGTTTGCTGCAAAATTTGTGAACATATTCTGAGTTCAAAAATAATAAATTTCTGTGAGACAGAAAAACTTCTCTCCACAAAACGGCATGGATTTATGTTGCATCATTCGTGCAAAACTAAAACTCAGCTTGCCCTTTTCTCACATGATATCTTGTGAACATGGGTGAAGCAGAACAGACAGACTCCATACTCTCTGATTTCCAGAAAGAGTTTGGAATGGTGCCCACTGTAGACACTTAACAAATGCCCGAGCATAAGGATTAGATATATGAGTAGCACAAAGACTTCTTAAGTAATAGAACCCACTATGTTGTGTTCAACAGAGAGTATTCATCAAAGACAAGGGTATCGTCAGGAGTAGCCCAGGGAAGCGTGATATGACCACTCTTATTCTGTATATGCAGGACTACTAAAAGTGATTGGTTCATTCTCAGAGCTGTATATTTTCCATAGTGTTACCTATACGAATATGATTGATGCTTGCATAGAACCGTAAACTCACCAAGTTTGCATTTTGCACCCCCACAAATGTTCTATGAGTGTCCCACTGGTCAGATGTCACAAATCCAAGTGGTAATCAACTTCATTCTATGCCTTATGTGCGGTATCATCCTGTCAGTTGTCATCACAGCAACATTGATGTACTCACTGAGCTGTTTCGAAGTTCTTGGCAGTGGAAGTACACAAGCACAATCTTTAACATGCCTCAAAGGAAAAAGTCACAAAGTGTTAGCTCAGCCGCTTACTGCATTGTGATGCAAAATAAAAGGAACTGGCTATACTTGTCCAGTTTTAATTGTTGTACGAGTTGCAGACAGTATGGTTGGAAATGTAACTTCCATCGCAAAATCTCCCACTCAGTTTGCTGTGATATTTGAAGTTTGTGGCTTGTGCACATGTGAAACTTTCCCTCACCCTCTCCACAGTTTCATGTGGCGCACTTGGCCAACCACAATGTTGTGTTTACAAGGCAGTTCTTTTCTATAATTCCTGCTGAATGCATGCTGCAGTAGTTCATGCGTCTATTATATTTGTACATTTAATACTTTGGAAAATACAGAATTCTGAAAACAAGTGAATCATAGTAGCTCTGTACATAAATGATCTGACAGACTGAGAGGTCAACAATCTGTGTCTGTTCACTGATAATGCTGTGGTGTACAGGAAGGCGTCATCATTGAATGAGAGTGGGAGGATATAAGATGACTGAGACAAAAGTTTTAGTTGGTGTGATGAATCAGAGCTTGCTCTAAATGTGGAGAAATGTAAGACAATGCAGATGACTAGGAAAAACAAGCCCTTAATGTTTGAATACATCATCAGTAGTGTGCTGCTTGATGCAGTCATGTCGATTAAATATCTAGTTGTAACATTGCAAAATGACATGAAATGGAACAAGTGTATAAAGATGGTTGTAGGGAATGCAGACAGTTGACTTTGGTTTATTGTGAGAGTGTAGCTCATCTGCAAAGAAGACCAGTTATAAAACGTCTGTGCATCCCATTATTGAGTACTGCTTGAGTATTTGAGATCCCTAGCAGATTGGATTAATGGAAGACATCTGAAGCAATCCAGAAATGTGTTGTTATATTGTTAATGGTAGGTTCAATCAACACATGAACTGTACAGAGATGCTTCATGAATTCAAATGAGAATCCATGGAGGGAAGGTGATGTTCTTTTCACGAAACACTATTGAGAAAGTTCAGGGAACTGGTATTTGAACTTGACGTCAGAATGTTTCTAGTGTCACCATTTCATGTAAGGCACATTTAGGTAATATAAGAAACATTAGAGTCACCATTGCAAAAATATGGCTGTTTTTTTCTCGCTCCTTTTGTTAGTGGAATAGGAAAAGAAATGACTAGTACTGATACCAGGTTACCCTCTGTCGTGTGCCATATGGTGACTTGTGGAATATTTGCAAGTATGTAAATACAGAATGTAGTTAAGTTATATTGATACAGAATGTAGTCAAGTTATATTGGGCAATGCTGAGGGAATTAGCTTAGGAAATGAGACACTAAAAGTGGTAGAGGAGATTTACTATTTAGGCAGCATAATAACTGATGATGGCAGAAGAAGGTAGAAAATAAAGTGCAGAGTGGCAATAGTAAGGAAAGCATTTCTGAAAAAGAGGAATTTATCATCTAATACCAATTTAATTGTTAGGAAGTCTTTTCTGAAGGTATTTGTCAGGAGTGTAGCCTTTTATGGAAGTGAAACGTGATTAATAAGCAGTTCAGACAAGAGGAGAATAGAAGCTCTTGAAATGAGATACTGTAGAAGATTGATGAGTAGATAGGATAACAGATTAGGGGTGCTAAGCTCAATTGGAGAAAGAAGAAATTGTTGACACAACATGACTAAGAGAAGGGATCCATTGGTAGTACAACTCCTGAGGCATCAAGGGATTTTCAATTTGATAATGGAGGAAAGTATGGGGGCTGAAATTGCCATGAGAGATGAAGATTTGAATAAAGTAGGCAGTTTCAAATTGACATTGGTTGCTGTAGCTACACAGGGATGAACAGGCTTGCACAGGATAGGCTAGCATAGAGAGCTTATTGGAACCAATCTTTGAACTGAAGACGCCACCACCAACAACAATAAGGGTACAGTTTTTTCAAGTTAGGAATAAGACTGTAATTTTGTTTATAACAAACAAACACATTTTTCTTGATATATGTGCATTAAGGTTACAAAACACCATGTGGCTTACCTTTCTGATGACAGACAATTCAGTGATGTGGACTTCTTTGGATGCAGGTGTAGTGTGAGAGACAGAGAAAGGTTGTGGTTTGAATGACCTGCTACAATCGTGCATTTTTAATCATTATCTTGTAGTTGAATTAGCCACCTGATGGTGTTTGATAAGTACAGCCTTTTCCACACTCATATTTGTAGACTATCCAAATTAGTAAGTGGAAGTGAGGTTTGGTTGTTATTCTGTTTTTAAAAAATTGTGGATGCATTGATTTTTCTGTTTCTTTGATAAACTTACATGAATTTTCACAGAACCTTCAGGTTCCACGGATCACAGTTTCAGAAATGCTATTCTAGAATATTTCCTGCTGGATGTTACATTTTTCGGTTACAATACACTTATACATTTAAATTCTGCATACTACAAGGCAAATTACAGTTTCTGTTGCATATTACACATATCTTGCCTTACTAACTGAAACTGAGCCTACAATTAGAAGACCACAGCTGAGCTATTCAGTGTTTATTAGCAATACCATGTAGCAAGTGATGGGAAACTTATATTCTTTAATTCAGTTTCTATGTAATACTTACTCCTTTAAGTTTAAGATTATGTTATATTTCAGCTAATATTACTTCAATGTGTTCCAGGTTCCATACTTTGGACCACTCTTCAATGAAGCAATAGTTGACAGTAAAGTGCTTCCGGGCTTGGTGAGAGCATCTGCAATTAGTGCCAGTCGTGCCAAGCGGAGTATGCTTCCTTTTTACCAGAATTAGTGAGTTATTTCTTTGTTCAGTTGAATAGTATAATATTTATGGGAACTTTCAGTTTTGTTTGGTCTTTTATGAACATAATAGTTTTGAAACACAAATTGTAAAAATGCTATAGGAGTAAATGATCATCAGAAACACAGTCCCATTGTGTGGATTAAAAGAACTTCCCAGTTCAGAAATTTGGTACTGTATATGATAAATAATTACAGTTGTGTGTGACCACTAAATTCTGGAACTGATCATAAACAGCTTCAAATAATGTAATGGATTCCATTGTCTTGAAATGCAAACATCCATACTCCTCTGCACTAACCAAATCAGTGCTAAGTGCATACTGCTTTTGGGAATGGTTGCTTCTTTCTTGACGTGTATAGTGTAGGCCAAACGGACCTCTCACACACTCAACATTCATGAAGCAGTATTTACTATTGTGCAATAACATTGTTCATATGACAGTGGTGTTGAATGTTTGCACAATATATAGGAGGTGACTATAGAGCTTTGAAAATGTTGACTCTTGCTCAATATATTGTACCATGTAAGGATGATATTGTGCAGTACATGGCAGATCCTACTGAGACTTCATAATTAGCACACATGTAAACATCTCTTACTGTGATGCCATACGAATATGAGTAAATGAGGATAGGCAGATGAAAGGCCTCATATGTTGAGGTGCATTCAGGGGAGTAGTTTGATTACATATTTAAGACTTGTTCAGTAATAAGCTGTAACAACTTTCTGCGAAAGAGTTTAAGTGCAGGAAAAATAACACTACAACTGCTTATTTGTTCATTTCAGAAGCTCAAGTTATTTGTTGCAAAATCACATATCAGCACTACCTGCCAATGATCCTCTACAATAATGTTATCTTACTTTTTTCAGGTTTTTGGATCACTTCCAGCATTGTGGACAGTGATATCCAGTCAGTATATGAACAGTATCTTTCAGTGTACATAAGGTGTAACAGAGATCACCAATTCATGAAAGATTTGTCATTCATCCTTAGAAGGTTCTGATAGGCTATACTACAAATTCTCTGTAGCTTGTTAGCATGTCCATGGGTAGAATGCTTTCCAAGCTGCTTTTCACCCATCACTGCCTACTCTTCTTTCTTTCTTTCTTTCTTTCTTTCTTTCTTTCTTTCTGTCTTTTTCCCCTCACATGGCACCTGAGATCACAACACATGCAAGATCTATATCATCAAGTGCTGACATGTTCGTTATGAAGGCAAAGTTCTTACTGATTTGCCCTAGTCATAAATACTGAGCAATATTATTTCACTGTTGTTAGTCTCACATTTCAGTGGAACTTATAGACACAGTATTATTGTGCTGTAAATATTGAGCATGTGAGGGTCCCCTCAGCTCAGAGTAACTTATCACAGTTTTCCAAGCATATTTTTTGTTGGTTGAAATTGGTGTTGAAGATTTATACACAACTGCCTGCAGTATGTACATGATAGAGTGGAGACAGGCAGCACCATTTTGTTTTAGCTCCTCTGGCGGTGTGATACAGTACTGTTTCATGGGGATTTCAATTTGTAGCAGACTGCTGACATATATGACAAAGAAACAGAACATTAATTATATAACCCTATATTTTTTAGGACAAAATTAAAGCTAAATGTTGTAGCTAAATGTTGAATAGGCCATAAGGTATTTTAGAATTTGGTGCTTTTAACTTTATTAGTATCATTTCCACAATTGATATTCATCATTACATGTGCATCCTACCTTGCAGTTATGAAGAACGTTCCAGATCACTGGAGACAGTAGTATGTAACCACAGGGAGCCAACTACATTTGAGGAGTTTGCTGCACAGGTCTACTCTCCAGTGCAAACGCCATCACCGTTTTGTGGAGGACCAACACGTTCCTCAGGTACCTAAGCACAATCTTTCTTTCCCTATGTTTGCTATGTTTAGAATATTTCAGAATTTAAGGCAAGTGTGGCTCTCACTGAGAAGCTCCAGTTTTTTTCACCGTAAATACTTCAAAAAAATCCTACATTGATTCAGATGATGTCCAAACAGCTTCTGAGAATGATTCTAAAACTACTGGGGGGGGGGGGGGGGGGGGTCATATTCTCATTTCTAAACTTCTCTTACATATTTTACTTTGAATCTTTTTGCTGCAGAATATCAAGAGTTACAGTACCAGAAATATTTCCGTACCGTGTTTCATTTCATTCTCATTTGGCGCTGGCAAACAAATACTTGTGTTCCACAAAGACACAAATAAAAGCATGTGAAATTAATAAATTCTTGAGGGAAGAAAAAGTCTATACCCAGCCAGGAGGGAAATATAACATTCCATCATGTCATTTGAGGTTAGGGAAGGAGCAGCACATATCTGAAACATTTAAGAAATGAGAGGAAAAGGTGTAGGGAGTGGCAGGTGTGATAGAGAAATTTCATAGCCTCAGGGAATATTAGAACAACTGAATGAGTAGTAGTTTGATATATATAAATGTCTAATATGTGAAAAACATTTTTTTAGCATATCAGGAATTTTTGCACACATCATGTCACTGTTAGTATCAAGTCACATTTATTCATTGATTTATTGTACTGAAGCATATAGTTAGATTTAAGTTTTCTGAAATTGGTTTACCTTCCTATTCTGATGATTAGTTAAGCAATACAATGCCTGTTTAACATAGAAATCTCATGTCTCTCTTATTGTCCGGTCTCTTATTGCCCAGTCCAGACACTTGGATGATGTCGTCCAGGATACCGAGCAGCATACATAGCACACGCCCATTGAGTATTTTGATCACAATAGCCATACATCAACACAATATTGACCTTTTCCGCAATTGGTAAATGGTCCATTTTAACACGGTTAATGTACGTGAAGCAAATACCGTCCGCACTGGCTGAATGTTACGTGATACCACGTACTTATACGTTTGTGACTATTACGATGCCATCTATCACAAAGCGAAAAAAGTGGTGCAACTAAAACGTTCATATTTCTGTATGTACTACACGAATATGTAATAAAAAATGGGCCTTCCTATTTTAAAAAACGCAGTTGATACCCGTTTTACCTATGGCAGCACCATCTAGTGGGCCATCCATAGTGCCATCTGGTTTCCCCCTTCAAGCTAGACAAGTTTCGTTCTTTGTAGTCTTTTTGTTTGACGCTCATTTCGTGAGATATTTGGCCTGGTCACGGTCAATGGACCACCCTGTATAATGTTTGAGAGACAAGTAGGATGAGAAGATGACTATTGCTTTTGCCTGCAGTCATTTGCACTTCGCAGTTGAAAGGTGGCAACAGCACTTCCAGTTGTCAGGGATATTCTTTTGTCGACTGTATTGTAGTTCTAGAATGTTGTTGTAATCTTTCATTTTTATGCCACTGCGAAAGATCTGTCTTAAGGAACTCAAGTTCAGTCACGTAAAATATAGCCATGTTTTATTTGAAACATACAGTTTGATTCTGTTGCTGATGATTTTTGGGATTTGGTGGATTCCTGCTTGATCTGTTTTAATGTGTCTTATGTTTCTGCCTCATTATTTGGTTCATTGACCATGTTCATTGTTGAATTGGAAGACAAATTGAGAACAAAAAATGCATAGGCAACGGATTGAGGGGACATGTACCATAAATGAAATTTCATCTTGTGTGAAGTTGTACGAGAGATACACCACAGTTGATAACCAGGTATTTATAAAGCTTCGAAAGCTGGAATCCATATGTAGTACTTTGGCTGTCTTAGGAGCAGAAAACCACACTTCAACATACATTCTGACAAGAAAAATAAAAATATCACAAACTGTCTTTTTCTTCTTGTGGTGATAATTCAAATTCATCCCAGAACACAACTATTTTCAAGGAGTATAGGACTTTTGTTAACCACCATGTGTGATGGATAGGCCCTGGTACACAGAGAGACATTTGGCAATCATTGCTGCTTGACATCCTCGTCTCTTTTTTTACATTGTGGTGATTGAATTTTTGAGATAGTATATGTTTCCAGAGCTTCCTCAAAAGCAAGTAACTCTGGTTCAACACTACTAGAACTTGCCATCACCAGTACAGCAAGGCAGTTGAAGGAAAAATGAGAAGAAAGATCTGAAGGATAGCAATTTATATGGCTGAAATATGTGTAATTAAAATTCACAACACTGAATGAGTAGTTGGTTTTTCTTTCCTAACATTTATCTTCTCAGCCACCTCTTCTCACTCACATGGTCTTCTCTCTTTCTCAAATCGCCGATAATGGATTCCATGCATGAATCCTGACTGTTCTTCCAATTATTGGTTGATCAAAAACTGTTTATCATCCTCAGTAGTAATAATATTTAATGCATTAGCTGCATCAAAAACAGCATCTAGTTTATGAGCAAGATCTGTTTCTTTTCACTTATCATCTGACAATCTTTCAACATGCTTTTAGTTGCCTCTATTGTTGGTATTAACCTTCTAGTTTTGGTACCCCGTTTTTCAGCTCCTGTGTTGGTATTCAGACTTTTTTCCAATAAATCATCACTTCATGCACAGATAGTGTGGTACTTTGATGTACAGTTAATAGACACACTTCCATGTTATAGAAGAAACCCTGTTATCATTTGTATGACAGGTATATTTCATGGGAGTAATACTCGAGTAAGTAAACTTTCTTCCATTGATGAATTGGTGATTAAGACATTCTTCTTGCTGTGACTGCTACCTACCTCTTGAAAGTGAAAGGCTATTGAGGTGGTGCGAGTTGGGCCATAAAACTGAACTGCTCGGCTTGCTCTGACATTGCTCTCCTGTCTTAGGATAACTGCCCAATTACATCTCCCAACCAGGTCAATCTATGTCATGAGAATGCATTCAGTTAAGGGGCTAAAAAGAAGAAAACCACCTTCATCGGTTAATGATTTGTCATCTAGAAATAATATTTAGCAAAGTTAATAGCCTTTTTCCGATTTTGAAGGCCCAGGAACACTCCTCCCCCTACCAAACATGAGCCCAGATTTTAAATGTATACATGGGATGGAACCTAACTGGGGGATGGACCAAGAAAAATTATAAAAAATTTTAAAAGGTGCCAAACAAGAACAACTTTAATGCACACTTAAGAAATAAAAACCATGATATCATGGTAATACATAAATTAGTTGACTTTTACCTGTTGCCCATTTCCAACCCTTCCTTTCTCCTATTCATCACCCATTGCAAAACAGAATTCTCAGTTTCCTTACTTGTTCATCACACTCACGTATTCTCCTTACCCTTTTATTCTCTCCATCCTTCCACCTTATTTGCGGTCTCTAACATGTGCTCCCATCCTTCTCTCTCCTCCCTTCACTCCCTGTCCCTTTCCCTCTCCACCACTCTCCTTCTCCTCCTCCCTCCTCCCCAATCTCCTCTCTCCTCCATCCATCCTTAATTCTAAACCCATCCACCCTTTTCCACCCATCCGCCCTTTCCCACCCATCCTCAGTCCTCCACCCATTCTCCCTCCCTTCACCTTACCCCATCCACTTTGCTCCATCCTTCCCCTATGATGCTCCACTCATCCTGCATCATACTCCACTCATCCCCCATCGTTATCTTCTCCAGCCCTCCCCCAGTCCTTCTCTGACCCTCCCCTCATCCTTCTCAGACTTTCTCCCCCGTCCTTCTCCGAACATCACCCCTCCGCCATTCTCCAACCCTCCCCCCGCATCCATTCTCCGGCTCTCGCCCCACTGCTGTTCTCTGCCCCTCCTCCCGTATCCATTCTCCTTCCCCCTCATTTTCTCCCTCCTCCTCCTCCTCCTCCTCCTCCTCCTCCTCCTCCTTATTTCGCCTTCTTCTTCTCCTCCTTTTCGCCACACATTTTGTCTCTCTCATATGCTTCGTTCTCTCTCCCCCAGGTATACTCCCTTCTCTCCTACTATTGCTGCCACCTTTTGTTCCTTTCCATTGTTCTGAAATCTGATCATAAAGCCAATGCAATTAGTAAAAAGTAAGTTGATAATAACACTTCACATAAAAATTAATATTTTAGGTGTGTTTACAGAGATATAGTATTTAAATTTAGTGCTCTATGAACTGACGGAACTTGAGGAACATCCTAATGCAGATCTGTCTCATAGGATATTCAGGACAGTTTGGAGTGCCCAGCTGACAAGACGAATGCAACCTGCTTCATAATGCAGATAGTGGTAAGCACCTGTGTGTGGTGCTGTTATGTCAGTGTGCTATAGTGACTTGTCCTGAGTTCCTGTATCCATTTGTAGTGTCAGGGTGCTTTCACATTAATGTCCATTCTGTGCCTATATTGTGTAACTAAAATTGTATGTGTGTGTGGGCTTTGAAGACCATAGACTCTACATAAGCTAAGGATTTTGTATGTTTTGGATATCTGGTTTATTGTATAAAGACCTTTTTCTGGCTGTTTGTATGAAATGTATAATTTAAAATACATAAATCCCGTGAAATATACTGCATTGTTTCTTGATATTTGTTGGGTGTGCAGTTTTTACTGTCTTATATACAAGCAGTGTTTTAAAATGTTTGGGAGATGGTCATGTCCAATGCATGTATTAGTTATTTTGATATTGTAAATTGAATTAATGTTATCTGACAGATTTTTTTTAGTGTGTGGAATTCAGAAGCCCAGTAATGTCTAAATGTTCCATGTTTAAATATGAAGAGAAACATGCAAATAACCCTAAGAATATAGAACAGTAACTGTGTATGTTTCATTAGATGAAAAATGGCCACTTGAAACTTCCTGTATTCCTGTTTACATGTGTCTTTCCGATCAAACATTACCACTCTAATTTGACAAGCTACTTTAATTAGTTGAATGTAACAGTCCAAAACTCTACCACTATTTTCACAAGCTACAACTGGAATATACCTTTGAATATACCTCCATTAACTATCAACTGAATACAGCTTCACACATTAGGAAGTATTTTTTAATTTACGTGTCACATTTACTTCACTAGATAATTTGACAATTTTAGAATCTTTATAACAAGAACAAAAATCAAGCATTCGAACAAAAACTTTATGAATATGCCTCAAGGTGCTGTTTGAAAACTTATATTTACACACACACACGTGTGCGCACACACTTTTATTTTCAGACTAAGATCCTGCCTCTATGCGTGCACTTAACCGTTTAACACGATATGTACATTATCTAGAAATATGTGATGTTACCACCATTTCCAGTATTCCAGAATTCTGGAGATGGTAGCTGACTCTACAGCACATAACCTGTTTGTAACTGTCCACTTGATCATAATTTACCAGTATGTAATATTTCACATTAATTTCTGTTACATATAAAAAAAAGTAAAGAATAGTATTGACAATTACCTGTGAACTTCGCAGTTCCACATCTTTGATAAATTGGGAGTATTAATCACAGCCGCAAATTGTATTTGTTCACTTTTGGAATTCACTGTCAACAATCCGTGTGAGTTGAAAGCAGGAGATATTTTGACAGATATAATTTTAGGAACAGTGTACATTATCCTCTAGATTACGCCTTTGTCACAGAAAGGAGTGAAATGTATTGCTATAAAACTCCTTCAGAATTTAAACACAAGAATAAAATGTCTCCAAAAGCATTTTCAAATGAAGCTCTTTCTGTGGTGTAGTGGAATACGTGAATGAAAATGTTGTCGTTCAGCATTGTAAGATTAAGTGTGAATATGATATGTGGAGCATTTAACTAATGAACTCTATTTACTTCTACACATTTCTTTCCTCCATTTTATCTGTGTAAGTTGCACATTGTCTCTCCAATTTAATTTCCTTTGTATGTGATTTACCAGCCACCTATTTTGAATTTTAGTTTTAGCAGTAATCTTTCCCACTCATTATAATTCTATGTAATTTAAGTTTTGGCTGTAGTATTCTTCTGCTTTGCACATTTTATAAAAGAGCCTCTGAAGTGACCATTCTTTCTGTACATTCCTTTTGCTTTTGCTCTTTTGTGAAGCAACTTCCTGTCTCTCAGAAGCCTGCATGATAATTTATAAGACAATGATCTCAATTTACATTGATTCTATTGTATCGGTGGATTTCTCAGGGATTCAGTTGTGAAAAACAGAAACATGTTTTATAAGTTGTACACTATCACATAATATTGTTAAAATATTCTTATTTGTTTATGATTTCCATTCACTCTCTTTTATATATGGAAATTAATACTCATGGTTTAGAATGTAACCAAATGCCCCATCTCAAGTATATCCAGCATTTTGCTAATACAGCATGTTACAGTGAAAAAATATTCGACAGGTTTCCTATGTTTTCAGTTTATCTTTCCAAATACCTTTTTTAAAACGATATTTCTTTTCCTGCAAGTGGACAGTAGAAGGAGCATCGTTATTTAAATCTATGTCCATGTATGAGACTGATAAGTTGAGAGTAAGTGAGGTTGTTTTGACCATGTTACAATAACACTTGTTAAAGGCATGTGTCAAACCATCCATGTAATACCTCTGATTGAAAAGTATTTTTTGAGCACCTTTGCTGTGATAGTACTGGAGGGAGAATGTTTTCAAAAAAGTTGGCCTTAGATGTAACAAGTATGAGTGTTTAATAAGCATTTTACTTGGAAATGTGGCATGGTTTAGTAGAGTGTAGTCGGAGTGTAGTACCAAATACAGAAATAAGAGATGATTGTCAGCTAAGATCCTAAATTGTCATTACTTGAATATGTATACAGCAACAAAAGATCACTTTTTTCTCCGCAAAATCATAAGTTAGTTGTTTTCATGTACCTTGTTGTGATACAGTGTGTGTCACTTGGTTTTTAACAGTCCTGACCATTTACACACACACACACACACACACACACACACACACACACACACATTCGTTTCATAGAATTCAATAGAATTCAAGCAATTCACAAAGAAAATGGCTGTAATTCACTGGGAATGTTAACAGATATTTTTATGACTACATAATTTGCCCATTTCTGTACAGCAGATTGAGATCTTAACAAGGTTGAGGTAATTCCTTCATTGTGTGTGTTGGTGCTATAGTAGTTAAGTAGACTCAATCTCTATTATCACTAGCAGAAATGGTAGTTGCTGATAATATTGTATGCAAATTTATTTCCATGGTGGTATGTAATATTAAAGTATAGCTTATAGACCTAAAAAATCAGTTTACAGAAAGTACGATCAATGTTGAATGCATTTTTGTTATCAGTGTGTGGTGTCTGGTTTTATGTTGTGCAGTAGCATAAGAACAACTTGAATTCAAAGCTTTAGTTTTGTAGCTAAATAGTTTTGAATTTCATAGTCATAGTGAGATGATATTTGATTAGACTCTACAGATCACCATCACATTTAATTCTGTGATATAATAACTTCACTGCTTTTAATGGCATTTTCTCATAATATTCTATAGGATATCAGGGAAAAGGAAAGGATGGCAGCAATTTTTATCTTTTGTATCAACATAATGAGCAATTAGTTCATAGGACAAAACAAGAAGAATGTGGATTCTTAGAGAGCTGATCAGTGCGGTTATCACACTTTAATCCCATATTAATGCCTAGGCAATGTTAACATCATTTACCTCCTTTCCAGAAACTTTCTGATTATTATACTGCCAGAAAAATGGAACACCTTCAGGAACAAGGTCCTTTTATTGACAAGTGAGGTGACAAGTAATTCATTATTATAAGAGTACATGATGATAAATTCAGACCAAATGAAATATTGTCACAGTAATGGGTGCCCAAATAGTTGCATCAATACATAGTATACTTTGGTGACAACCCAGCTGCAAATTATCACATGCAAGTGATCATAATGATGCCAAGTGAGATCCTATGATAGAATGTCCCAAGCGTCTTGTGCCTTTTGTTGCAGTTCAGAAACGGTTTCTTGCAGGCCGTGGAGAAAGCGTAAGTTCCCATTTCTTCATGTCCCACTTATGTTCAGTTGGTGAGAGATCTGGTGATCTTACTGGCCAGGTCAGTTGTTGTACACCACGAAGAGTACGTTGCGTTTAGCTGCTGTATATTAATGCATTGTCCTGCTGAAATATTGCATCGTCTTCTTGTTGAAGAAGCTGCAATATCATGGGGTTAACAGCTTGTGTATTTTAGCAGGCACTGGTTACTTTACCCTGCAGGAACACAAAATACGACCATGAGATGTAACTGGTCGCCCCACGCATGAAGCCTTATATGGGGCTTGTGTGTTGTAGGTGAATGCACTCTAGGAAAGGCAGTTCACCAGGTCTGTGCCATGTACATCCATCACTCACATACAGACAGAACCTACTCTCATCATGGTCCCTGATGACACAGCAGGTGCAACATGTGCCCAGATTTCACACATGATGATGACGATGATGATGATGATGATGATCGTTCAGCCGCTGCTGCTTGCTCAATGCATCGATCTTTATGTGTGTTCGTACTATGTGGACGTCCTGAATCTGGTCTACAGGTGTAGAAATGTTCCACAGACCACTGTTGAAAGCAGTGACACACCAATGATACATTGTGCCCAACATGTGAAGCAGTCTGTTGATACATCCAGCCAGCTTCCGACAGGCTCACGGTGTGACCCCATTCAACATGATTGTTCCCTAGAATGAATGTTCCAAACATTTTTAATCTCTAAACTGAGTACAGTTAGTATTTTTTTAATATAACAAAGCAGTCCCAACCACATAAAGATGTCTGTTTATTTACTGGTTACCAGTTTCAACCACTGTTCCGGTCATCATCAGACCGCTTACTCAATGTACAATATTTATGAGCAGATGATTATATTGAAAATATAGATAAGCTTTATCAAACCAAATTATAAAACTTAAAATTGAGTAAAAATAAAGAAAATAATGTAGGTAATATTTTTATCACCATCTATACCTGACATACACTATACACTTTTCCATGTAGAAGGGCGCTAATGGGTTGGTTTGTTTGGGGGAAGAGACCAAACAGCAAGGTCTCGGTTTCATCGGATTAGGGATGCACGGGGAAGGAAGTCGGCAGTGCTCCTTCAGAGAAACCATCCTGGCATTTGCCTGGAGCGATTTAGGGAAATCACGGAAAACCTAAACCAGGATTGCTGGATGTGGGATTGAACCGTCGTCCTCCCGAATGAGAGTCCAGTGTGCCACCTCGCTCGGTAGGGGCACTAATGTTTTATATCTTCATATTGTTTGCTTGTGACACCTTTAAATGGTTAAAGGATACATTATTTTCAAATATAATTATGACAGAGATAATATTCAACATTTAATGACTATTTTGTTCTCTGATTGGTAGCAGTAACATATTGATCTCGATGAGAGTATATTGATTACTGGCAATCCACTGATGTATCTTTGATGTGTAATCATAATGCCTTGATTTTCAGAACTTACCATTATTACTGGTGGTAATAAATAACGTTGTGTGGCGAGGGCCCCCCGTCAGGTAGACTGTTCACCTGGTGCAAGTCTTTCTATTTCATGCCACATCAGTGACTTGCGTGTCGATGGGTATGAAATGATGATGATTAGGACAACACAACACCCAGTCCCTGCGCAGAGAAAATCTCTGACCCAGCCGGGAATCAAACCCGAGCCCTTAGGATTGACATTCTGTCACGCTGACCACTCAGCTACCGGGGGCGGACATTACTGGTGGTGTCCCTGCTAAACATCTTTACTGCATGGTTGTTACACACAGGGCCCTATAGAGGGCACCATGCTTATTTTTATATGTTAATAGCTTATTTTCTTTCTTTTCATCCACTTTTAAGTTTTATATTATGGTTTGATAAAGCTTATTTGTATTTTCGATATACTTATGGTCTGGACGTAAATATTGTACACAAATAATAGTATTTAGGCTCCGTTTAACATGTTGGATGATCATTGGCTGACAATGATGTAATGCTGGGGATGGTGGGTGGACCTTCCACTATTTAAGCGATGTAAATTGTGTGTCATGCAGAGTAGTTACATGAGTCCTGGAGTGGTGTGTGCTTCCTGCAAGCTTCAGCAGACTCCCATGGCTATAGCTTTTCTTTCTTTTACATACTTGATGTACTGTGTTTCTTTTTGTGCTTTTAGTTTACATTCCTCTAGGTACATTCATGTTAATCTCTTTGTAGAGTAAGTGGTCTGATGATGCCTAGGACTGATCAAAACTGGTCACCAGTAAATAAATAAATGTATTTATGTAGTTGGTAATGTTTTATTATAAGAAATTTTAACATCTGTTATAGCTGCTGACTTTCCAGTAGAAATAAGGTAAAATATTTCAAAAAATTTTAAATACAACTAGTGTGCGCAGAGTCAAAACAGCGGGTGTACAAGTGCCTCCTGAGCATCATTTGATCACTGATGACTGTAACAAGGGAATCGCTAACACTATCACCTCTAGGTATGCCAGTGAACACAGTCCTTGAAGGTGTTGAGTTTTTTCCCATCAATGTATTTAAAAATGCCACTAAACTAGTTTTTGGAAGGCTTAAGCTTTAAGTAGTGAATCATTTAACGTTTGCTATATAATTGTGTTATGTAAAATTGTTGAAGTTTTTTTATTGCTTCTTGTTGAGCTTTCTTCCATCCTTTCTCTCAGGTTCTTTAGCTGATGGCTGTTTCATCCTTTTCATGACATTTCAGAAAATGCCATACTATTTCAGGTTTTCTTAAGATATTATGGGTTAAAATATAAAATGTCTTCACAAGATCATTGAAAATTTCCACTTTATTCCTTCCATGCGCATCACATTTTTCATATAATTTCTTTCATAAGACTAAATATTCTTGTCAGTAATTTTAATTTTTGTAGATTTTAGTATCTGCAGTTGTTTTTTATAACCTAATTGTGAAGATGCCAGCTATCATTTCATTTGACACCAGTATGTATCCTATCAGGAGACAGTCACTGTAATTTTATTCTTTATTGCCTTTCCCGACAACCACCAAAACACACACACACACACACACACACACACACACACACACACACACACAAAGTCCACTAAATGGCAACTGCTGAGGAATCCCCTTTATTTTCTGTCTCTTACATTATTGCCACTTAAATTAAAATGTCTGTCATATTGTGTAAAGAATTACTGTATTCGTGCTTCATCTTTTTCTGACACAGAGACACTAGAAGATAGGAACAGTGTCTTTCCACAACTGTAAAACTATTTCCCAAGCAAAGAGTTATAAAAATCCATTAATCTACATGTATACACAACCTTTGCAAGTCACAGTATGGTGGGTACCTTGCACCACCACACTAGTCATTTCCTGTCCCATTCATTTGCAGATAGAGCAAGGGAAATTCAATTTGCTATATGCCTCTGTACAAGCCCATATTTCTCTTATCTTATCTTTGTAGGTGAATGGGTAAAACAGATTTTCCAGTCTAGGATCATCGGTGAGTAGTCGAAACACTCCCAGTCAAAATTTTGCAGAAGTTGTAGGACTTTTTCAGCCATAGGTGATATAGTGATATGATGGAAGATGAATCAATAAGGAAACAGATGACAGGAGAATCTGAAGATTCTTGATATTACATTAGTGTTGGCAACTCAGGCCATAAAATCAATAAGATACGGCATTTTTGTGCAAAAATTGGTTGCCAGTAGTGCCTGAGATGACATTTTAGTGTTGAGCTTTTTTATCTGCTTTGTAAAGATCTTCAATACTTGAAGTTATTTGTAAATTCTGGAATAATAAACATAAGTTTCTACACCAAAGCCTATGTGTGTATAGAGAAATATCTGTAATCATCCCAAAATACAAATGCAAGCACGCATACTTCATTTTGAGTTCACCTGTAAGGATATTAAACAATTTCATGGTGATGGTATAGTTAATGTGTAGAAAATGTTCACCAAGACTGCTGAGTGATGTTCAGCAAACATTCTTCATGAACTCATTAACTAAATCTAGCAGTTCATTATTGTTGAGTGACTGAATGCCAGTCCATTCTTTATCATGGATATAATTTGCTTAATGTTGAAATTTGAACACCATTACCAAATGTGTAACTCATCTATAACACTTCTTTGGCGAACCTCTTTGAATTTACACTGAATATCATCTGATCTCTCATGTATTTAAATTGAATTGTAAATCTAATTTCATAAGAGATATCCATCTCAGTTTTTCGATATTTCAGATGCTCAGGTGAATCAGTATAGTTGATAGTGCAACAAGAACTTACAAACAGAGAGCTGAGGCAAGTTCACCTGCAGCAGTAGCTGTTCAGTGCTTGTTCTTTGTGCTTAATGTGAATGAATGCTCATTTTGTGAACATGTTTCATAGATGTAAGGCACTCGCTATTCTAACAGTAAATTGTTAATAATTAGAAAACAGAAGCAACCTAATTTTCTTATATGTGATCCAGCCTTCCATGAAATCATCACATGATCTGGATTTATACTGCATTTGTATTTCTTTATTTTTAGACAACTTTATAATGTGCTGGCATTCCACAGGGACATCACTGAGCTCTCGTAGTCCTGAACCAAGCTGTTCGTCTGCACCAAGTTCAACACTGGCAGCGGCACTATTGGACTCCCACCACCACTGCAGTGGCAGTCCATCAGATTCAAGGATTCGAGGTTGGTGAGCATGACATAAATTTCTGTGTGATTTTGTAGCACTGGGCTTCAGTAATTTAAAAGACCTCAAACGTCCAGCCTGTGTTGATAAAACAGTTTCATCACATCTATCGTATAGACAATCAGGTTTTCGAGGTCTGTGTAATAGATGTACCCACCGTATGCGTCTGCATTTCATTTGCAGACATTTTTTATCGTGTCAGAGGTAGGGCCATATTTGCAAGCAGTCGTGTCATATAGCAGTTGTGCTGCTATTTAGCATTTTATGTTGGTATGACAAGTAAGCAGCTATCTGCCTGCATGAATGGCCACTGCCAGTCTTTAGTCAAACAAAAACTGGATCACCCAGTTGCTGAGCATGCTCCACACAACTCTGTGGAACTTTCACCTCACCCACAAAAAAGAAACTCTGAACTAAGCAGGTGGGAACTGTGCCTCCAGTTCATCCTCTGTTCTCCCTCTGCCTAAATACTATTCCCCATCTTTCAACTGGCCCTTCCCCACTCAAACATTACCCTTCCCTCCCCTGTCATTTTCAATGCCCTGACACTAAACTCCCTTCCTCCTCCCTCCTTTCTTCCTCCTCTCTATTCCTCCCTGCTCACCTCCCCCCACCTCCCCACCTCTGTTTCTCTCCACATCTCCCCCCCCCCCCCCAACTGCTTTCTCTATCCCTCCTTGTCTCACATGTATTTTCACTAATCCTGTCATCTCACACACCCATACACCATGCAACTGCCCATAAAATCAGTATATATGATGTCGAGAGACAGATAGAGATTAGATTGAATTAGTTTGAGATATTTCACAAGCATTATTTTCTGGATTGTTGTGTGCATCAGTGCACTACTCACCTGTTAGGTGTAGGTGAATAGCTGGCTGTCCACATATTTGTTTCTTATTTTCATCCATTAATATCTTTTGAAGCTGCTTTGTAAAAATGCTTCCTTAGAAGAAATGTTTTTTATTGTCCAGCTGAGTTGCTGCTTTGAGGATGTGTTGGTAGTAAAGAAACACTGTTACCTTGGTTGGAGAGTCATCAACAAGTGTTGAAGAAACTACAGGCATGTTCCAGGGAAAAGTGTGGGACCCAAAATGTTCAGAAATGTAAAATTGTGCCCTTCAAAGAATGAAAAATTTTGTATTGTGTGACTACAATATCAATATGGCACGATTGAAGTATGTCAAGTCATTCAAATACCTGTGTGTAACAATCAGTAGGGATCTGAAATGGAATGTTCATACATGCTTATCATTTTATGTGAAGCAGGAGACAAGTTTTAGTTCATTATTAGGACACTAGTAAAATGCAGTGTACAAAAGAAGTTACTTACAAAACACTTGTGCAGCCCTTCCTAGAATGTTGCTGAAGCATGTGGACCTATATAAAATAGAACTAATGGGGGATATTGAATGTACACAAAGAAAGGCAACGTGAATAGTCACAGTTTTGTTTGTCTCATGGGAGAGTGGCATGGAGACGCTGGGGGAGGGGGGGGGGGGGGGAGATTGAATTGGCCTATGCTTGAAGATAGGTGCAAATAATGTAAATTATCATGAGGAAGCCCACTACTTACAAAGTTTCAAGAACCAGCTGTAAGTGAGAAACCTAGGAATATAAACCTCCTAGGTATTCCTCTCTCAGGAATCGTGGGGTCAAGATTAGACTAATTACAAGGTACACACAGGCATTTATGCAGCGATTCTGCCATGCACTTCTTAGTGGTTTGCAGAGGTTTGCTGTAGGTGTAGAATCCATTTTTGTACATAATATTTCAATGGCACAGTTGGTAATCTTCATCAGATATGCGGAGTGATAGTCTAAGGCAGGTCTACTGCTCAACTCTACTTGTGCCACAGTCATTGACACAAGGACAGTTAGAGCAATAATGTGCAACTTACAAAATGTCATTGATGTAGTTAACAGAGATTGTTATATGTAGGAATCAATTGTCACGTGGGGTGGAAAATTATACTCGTAGCTCACCACAGTGACAAAGCAAGGAATGATATCTCTTCATTAGAAGTCAGACTGCATAAATTAAAAAAGGCCATACTGACTCTTTTGCTTCTTTCGAGAGTCGTGTAGCTAAGGTATCATGACTCATTCACAGTGGCTGGACATGGCAGTTCACAGTTAATGACATCTTTTATCGGGTGTTAACTACCTTGGATAACAAATATTCAAGAAGATAGGCTTCTGTTGCATGACAATACTGCCACATTCAGAGCACTACCCCAGGGGGAATTTTCAGTTTTGTAGTTCATATTGGATATGACATATCAGTACTTTCTTCTTCATAGCCTCTCAGAATCAACAATTAAGTCACATTTCACACAAAAAACATAGTAGCAGTGTTAATCACACATCTGCCATGGGGTTTTTCCTCTAGTTTCTCAAAGCATAAGTGTGTATTGGAGGAGAGTATGCTGATGGCATTTAGAGTGTTCATTGCCAGGCTCGATCAAGTATTTTTACTCCTCTGTAATAAATGTAAACAGGCAGAGATTTGAAAGTAAGTTTATTAGAATTCTTGTAATTGATTTTATGACTGAATTTCTTCATTTTTGTTGAAATATCAGATATTTGTATTAACAGACAGCCTGTTTTTATGTTAATTAAATAAAAGTCTTTTCCACAGGAGCTGAAAGTATTAGAGTCTGGTTTGCAGGCAATGAAGTGGCATCTGCAGCTGACAGCGGACTTCACGGCATATCACCAAGACCATTAAAGAAACTATCTTTCAAGACTACAGCAAGGAAGTCTCTAGCTGTTCGCTGTGAATCTGTTTCTCTTACTCCACCTGACAGCCCCACAACTCGGAAAACAAAGTAAAAGTGATAATGCCCACTAAATATAATTTTATATCTTGACTCGTCAACAGTGTGCTTGTATATGTGTGTACGCATGTTTTAAAGGACTGGTTCTTTTGCACTAAGTGATGACCAAGAGTTATTTAGGAATGTCGACTGTCTTGACACAAACTTTAAATGAAAATGCAGAAGGTACACAGAAAGCATCAGCATTCTTATTTACTAGGTGCTATTTAGTGTGTTGTTTCTCAGGGATGTCAATAATGACTGCTGCCTCTTGTATTGAGGATTTAAGTAAGTTTCTGGACACACTGTTAATAACAACTTGGTGCATTTGTGTTATTGTACCAGCAAGAAAGTGCTTGATCTTTCCATACTGGATATAATTGGAATCTACTGAAACTTTCTTGCACATTGCCAGAAGCTCAGTGAGTTGCACTGTTTACCTACCACGCAATGAAAGATACAAAAGTTGGTTGCTCATCACTTGTGATTAGTATTTGTCATTAACAGGTGTTATTTAAAGCTCTACAGATAAACAAACACTTGGAAGAAGAAGGAGCACATTATCAAAATGGGAGTATCAAAGGTGATCATATCCATCCCAGTAGTTGGCGTAAAACTTACCTCTTTGTCAGATTCTTCAAAACCTAATGTGTCTTACATAGAAAACATATATTGTAAATTACTTTACCTACAGACGAGAGTTCCAATCTCCTGTGTAGCAAGCAGCAAGTGTGTCAGATAGTATTTTTTAACATTTTCTGCATGTACTTTTAAAGAGAGAATGTAATTTTCTTTGACTTAACGTCACAAAGAACTTACATTATCTCAGATTGTATTCATGAATTTTCTGTGGCTGTATCAATAATTCTTCTTTCTCTTTTAGATTTTACTTGACAAGCACTTGTGTAGAAAAAGCAGCTAAGCACAACTACTTATAAATGTATATTTTTTTGATTGTTGGTGATAAAACAGTTTAAAACTCTGTAGATATTGAAACACTGAAGAAGATCAATAGAGATATATAATAACTGTAGAGTGACCCACAACTACTAACAGCACTGCATAGTAACACCAGTAAAATAACATCACTAATACTTTATAATTATCTGGAGACACAGTATGCAGTTTGATCGCTAAAGCATGACAGACATTAACTCATAATGCCTTGTGACTGAAGGAGTTCAAATAATTTTGAGCATTGTTGAGGTGCCATTTCACTGCTAACGGTTAATATTTCACATCCAGGAATCTTTTCTGTGGGAAAAGAGCGAAAGAAATGAATAAGAAATAATTAAGATGAGGAATACACATCCCCACAACAAAGTTAATGAGAATATTGGATAGATGCTGAAGGTCACAAACCATAATGAGAAATGGACATGCAGCGTGACTGACTTGGCAGTTCCAAGTTGTATCAGTTCCTCATTATAATTATCATTTACTTTCAAATCTTGGCGATAGTAAAGGAGATGAATGTTTTTCTTTTGAGTAAAAGTTGACAGAATGTACTACAATTCTCGTAGATATAAAAGGGAAAAGATATTGTTGTAGAATATGGTGCTATTTGGGAACATTTAAACACTGTATTTACAATTTTTGAGAACTGTGTTGGCAACTGTGGGCTACAGATATAACAGTAATAAATAACTTTACTTGTAGATTGTTCCTGATGCTCATAATAGCAACACAAGTAAGTATGTGGTGATTATCTGAGTGGTACTGTTTACAAACTCATCCAGTGCACCATAAGAACACTTTCCTTCTGTGGCCAACAATGAGGAACATGTCAGGAGAAATACATTTCTCATTGTCAGCTGTACAAGAAATATTCTTCTGTGATCTGCTCATTTCACAGTAGTGTGAAAGATAACTTTGTTTGCCATGATTCCTGCAACTTGGACCTTGCAAAATGTTATTGTCAACTGTTAATCATCAACTTTTAATTGTAGTTAGAACTTTAGCCTTGAAATTTTTCTGGCTGTAGTGATAAAAAAAATCCTTGCAGCATTTAATGAAACTGTGAGAGCTTTATGCATTTCTCTAGATATGGCTCTTTCCTTAAAGACACTAAAAACTCACTTCCTGCCACTTTCGGTTCTGAATTGAGTCATCTACAAACATTATGACCTTCACAGCATAGCATCCCATGTCATGGAGACAGGCTGGTAGTAACAACGCTAACAGTGCATGTGTTTCATATCGTTTGTGTAATAACTTTCAGAGTCATAATTCTTCTGTGACTTGTACATTAGATTACCCTTCAACCAAGCCACCACTTTTTTTTTTTTTTTTTTTTACATCACCATCTCCTTTCTTTTAAACAGTTTTCTGATATTTGTGCATTATGTAGTCAAATCATTGTTGTGGTGGTGTGAAAAATATGTTAGTCCACGAATTCTGTGAGACACTGTGGACAACTGGAGTCAGCCTATCAGCAGTCCTTTACTTTTGTCTTGCATACATCCTTATTAAATTTATAATTCGTAACAACAAAACCTACATTGCTCAGTAGTTCAGCAGCCATTTTTTTTCCTGTAGATGCTCAATTAATTTGTCACCATCTTCAAAGTCTATATCAAAAGAAAAATAAAAGTACTGTTGTAATGGAAAATATTCACATTGTTTTCATATGGCCTTAAAGTTGACATTTAAAACAGTAGCATGTTGGTTATGTTCAGAAATGTGTTTATCATGTTAAACTGCCAATAATACTGAATTCTGTCTTCCTTTGATCACAATCCTCAGTTCATATAACAGCACTTGTGTGAATGTGAAGTGCTATTATTAAATTCTTTTTGATGAATTAGATATGAAAATATTCTTACTTTCCCCATCACCCTCTTCATATCATGAGCATACATCATTATGACAGTATTTATAGTGCTTAGTGCACGTTGGAAAGGATGGTATAAAGATATAAGCCATGGTGCTTATTATGATATAAGAAGAATGTAGTGTTGTTTGCATAGTCAGTACTGCTTTGTTGAGGTCCTTGTGCAGTTATTTCACGTAGTTACTTATCAACTGTAGCTTCTTGCATGTTTTGTGCACAGAATACATTGACCTGTGAACTTCATGTCACTTACAAAATCTACTCAAAATGACAACTACGTAAACATATTTTTTCCATTATAATTTGAGCGATTGGAAACTACCTTTTTATTCAGTTTTTGCATTGAAAGTGCACTTTTTATCATAAAATTTCATTTTACAAATCATACTTAGCAAAAGTATATTACAAACTGCACAGGGACAACCATGGCACATTTCACCCATATTTAGGTCCTCATATCTTGGAATTTAACAACAGATGTACTATAGGTGTTCAGTTCTTTCATTCTGAAATACAGTCACATACCTCTGAAATCGGTTCACGTGTGATTTTAGTGTCTGTGGTCTTCATGCTTTAGCAATGCTTCTGCATTGTTATATTTAGCATTGTGTTATGAAGGTTATACCGTACACATCAGAACTGAGATGTTAGTTGTTTACAAGTTTCAAACATTCAACAGTGCTATTGCCATCCTAGCGTCTGACCAGCATTGAGTCTTTATTTTTAAAAGTTAAGAACTCATTCTGCCTAATTTTCTTTTAAGGAATATACTTTTGGTTTTCATTAGTCAAGTTGTATTTAAAAACTAATCGAAGATGTAGGCTGCAAAATTGCTGTACTCTAACAGATATAGAAATTTTTATTGTTCTACAAGCTTGTGGAATTACTTTTGACTATACATTGTCTATATTTTATGTCTGCTGTATACCAAGGGCTGAGCCATAGGATATACTGTGATTTTTGTGTTGTTAACAAAAATTCCAATAGAGTTTTGTTGTTGAACGTGTGTTGATTACAAGTAAAAATAAGAAGAGATAGGGCTGGGCTGAGAACGAGTATCTCTTCTCATACCTAGCTTCGATGAGAACTCTTCGTACTATCATAATTTTTTTATTAACAGTATCCAATGTACTGTGTGTTTTCACAGTGGGTGAAAGTATTGCTTTCTGTCTAAGATGAAGTGCACTTAAATTTCATTAAGTTTTGGTGACTGACAGTGAGTGATTGTAACTGAATGTGACACCCCAATTGTCGTGCATAGAAAATATTTAAAATCATAAACTTTTGTATACTTTCCCTCCAGTATACTGTATTATTTGCAAATTATATACTCTGAAGGTAATTTGCATGATCTCACTTGCCCCTTTTTTTGCTTATATTATGCTTCTTAATATTGTTAAAGGGTTGTTGTATTATACATTCCATGAAACTTATGTACATACTTTAACAGACTTGCTTTGAATATTATTATTCTAACAAGTTAATTAGAATAATACAAAATAAGAAAGACTTTGACTGATTAACTAAAAAAATATCTGTATCACTCATCCAAAAAATGAACCAATGAATGACAAATAGTGATGCAGCTTCATGTCACAGTACTACTCAGTAACTATGTGAACCCCACTTGTCGCCCAATGACAGAGCTATTTGAACCATTGTCCTTATAACATACAGTTATGGTTATGTGATATTCTTTCTGAAAATGTGATCAGTAATGTGCACTACAGTTAAAATTGCTTTTAGTAAGGTAAAACTAAATTTGTATTATTTATACATTTAGCATATATATATAACACAGTGTAATCAAACAGTATTCATATGTTATTTATTTATGTAGTAACATTTATTTGGTTTTATTTATTCCTGTATTTATTTATTTATTTGTTCAATTCATATATTTGTATATATTGACAAACAATTAAGCAGTAATGTTATTGTGGTCTGTGACTTGCACCATTACGTTATGTGTGTATAAAATAAACATTTATAATTCATATGTTTTTGTTTGTTATGACAAACTATTTACATATTTTTGACAGTGTTGCTGCATTCCATAAATTAACACTCTGTTAATATAACATATAATTGTCTTATTTAAACTTCATTGGTGCTGTCATTCTCTGCTGTTTTCCATATTGTCCTCTTTTTCACTGTTATATGAATATGTACTTAATTGTGTAGTGTAAATAATAATCTTTTTGGAAGACTTCATGATGTAGGTGTTTATGTATATATTTAGCAATTGAACTACAGTCTCAAAACCTGTGAATATTTAAAGTAAAATTATGTTACTGTGTTTGACTGTGGCACATTTGTGATATAAAAATTGTAACTGCTGTTATCCTGCCTCTGTTTTCTTTCCATTTGAAGGTTTTATGAAAGAGTTTTTTATTGACAAAATACAGTTGGATTTCCTGACGTACTTATGTGACAACAAGTAATATTGAAGATATTTCATTTCAAGTATAAAAGGAAATAAGAGAATTTTTGAAATTCCTTAATTATAAATCACAGTACAAGTTCATTTCAAATTTTATAATAAAATTTACATCATATTTCTTAACACACATTAGAAGTGTGAGTCTGTAAACCAGTTTCAGCACTGATGCTTTTTGCTATTAATAGTAGCTGTTCTATTGAGCAGGTACTGTTAACACACTTCTATGCAATAACAGAGACAAAACATGATTTTTATCAGTGAAGTTGAATGGCAGGTTAAAGTTTCTCTAGTGGATAAATAGCTTTGAAATTAAGAAAAATCAGCATTGTTAATGTTTGGAGCCATACAATTTTGCCAGTATAAATTTTTAAACAACAGAATTCGTGTGATGGATGCTTTTTTGTGGGCATTTATACAAAATATTATTTTGTCAGTTTACTGATTTTGAAAACAACGATGAGCCTTTATAAGATTGTTGAATATTTTCTGTATTATAGTGTTTAAGAAAAGTTAATTATTGGGAAGTATTCACATTAAGCTAGATATAAGTACAAATAACGCCATTAATGGAAAGAGATACAGTAATCTAGTACAGTACAGGAAAACATTATGCTTGTGATCAGACAAAATAAGTGTAAATGGCATTTTAAAATAAGGTGCCATGAATGTCTTTCATTTGCTGTCTGACTGCATTGCAAGCAATGTTCTTATTTTACACAATAAATTATGGCTATGTTTCATAATAATAAAGTAGTTTCATTTACAAGTGAGTTTCTAATATTATAGTTCATTGACTGTGATGAAATCATTGAGGCATATAAAATCCTTACATGTAGTGACCTTCTTGCGCACAATCAGTTACTGTACTTAAGATCTTTGTCACTGTGCTTTTATATCCTTCTGTTATTTATAGAATGTACATATAAACTACACACTTTGTAAATAGCTACATTTAATGTATGATAAAGTCCATTAAATGTACATATTTAAATAAACAATTGATTTTACTGCCTTGACAAACACTTTCTAATTTAATATGTAGTGGAAATAATATAAATAGAATATGGGAAGCTCTGTGAGTTATTAATTTACTATTTAGGAAGGGCCAAAGGGGAATATCTGTTGCAAGAAGTTCAGCTAAGCAGTGTAGATGAATTGAATAAATAATTGGGCAGTATAATGTGTTTGTGTTTGATGGGTATGGAATGAAAAGAATAATGTGAAATTGTGGTCAACTACATCTTATGTCATCATTAATTAGAAACTAAGAGGATGTGGGATTAACAAAAAAAATTCACTCTATTATGATCTTTGCAGGGGCACATTAACATAATAATGGATTTATAATTACTGTAAACTCCATAGCTGGCAACTCCATACTGGTTCAAAAATGTGTGTTGCTTATTTTAAAAAAAATCTGATTTTGTAGAGTAGAGGAACACCAGGTTCGGTATTGTATAATATGATCATCAGGAACTGTGTCTTCTCCTCACTGTATGAAGTCTGGTGATAAAAATTGCTAATGGAACATATTTGTTGTTTGCGTGTTTACAGCTAGACAAATTCATCAAGTAAGTAATGATATGAGAGCTTTAAATAAGCTATACTCATTTCTACAATTTTCTTTTTTCAAACACCTGTTAGTTTCATTTTCAAGTCTAGTTTGCCTGCATCCATGGTCTGTAATTAATGTAATTGTTTCACTATTCCTGCTGGGCCACATTTCTGGTTTCCTGCGAGTCATGAATCTGTGTATTCTCATAGTTTTAATACTTTTTTCACATTTTTCACTTTTTTATAACCTAGTAAATTTCCCATTTTTTGTAATAGACCATAACACTTGATTATTAAGTGAAGTACAGGAGCTGGACTATATTTCAGAATCACTGCCAACTTTTTAATATCCTTTTAATAACTCTCAACAATATATTCATCATCATGTTATATAGTGTCATCCTATCCCAAAACTTATCCACTTTTGTTGACAAATAAAGTGGTCATCTTCGGAAACAAGCATGGCTGTGTTCCATGGGAGAGGCCCTTCACAAGTTTCAGAAGCTGTACTCTTGGCCTGATACAGATTCATTGATTATATTTTTGTGGGTTGGAGTCTTTGTGAACATCTCCCTGATGTCCTTCAACAGCTAAACTTGTGTTTTCAGTTTCAGTTAACCTGGCCCATCCCCAAATCAAAACTCATTTACTGGATGCTTACTTTCATATCACTGAGGCTCACACCCAAACTTCATTCCAAGTGAAACCAACCAACAAGAAGTAATATCTCCACTTTATCAATTGCCACCCCATTCGATGTCCAATGCTGTCTTCCCTATAGCCTACAGGCTTGGTAATCTAACCGGCCGTAACACCAAATCCTTCAACACCTACATCAGTAATGTTCCCTAGGCTTCTTACATCTTTTGTACTGCGTTTGAAAACAAATATCCTGTGCTGTCTGCTCACTTAATGGAGTTTTTCTTTTTATAAAAAAGAAATGATACTATTTCTTGTCATTCAATTGTAGCAGATGATGCCCTATTTTCATGAACTGAGAAAAACCATTCAACAGAGCTACTTTGACAGTAACCATGTTTATTAATTTTCTGAAGCTATGTGATAGAAATTATTGATTTTTAACTATGCTGACTTGATTAACATGTTATTTTAAATTGCAGGCAACTGCACCATATTTCCACATTTTGAACGAAATGTTCCACTCTGGCTACAAAATACTTTTACTGAAAGTCATGACCAGTTTCACGTCAATTGAAGACGTATCCTAAGGTGATCTGCACAAAAATTAAAAAGAAAAATTTTTAGACAGAATTAGTAACAAAGATTTGAAGAACTGATGGTTATTCAAAAAGAGTATCATGTAGCAATTCTTGAATTATACTCACAGAGATTTTATTTAACAACTCATCCAAATGGTAACTGCCTTACAGTCATTACCCATCATCCACGTCCAGTTGTAAAAATGAGCATGCTAAAAGCAATAGTCCATAGTTAAAATAAAGGGGTGGTATAGGACCTATAGAACAAAACCTGAATCAAGACCATGTGGAATAAAGAAAGTTGTAGAGTAGTAATGCACCCAGAAAATTTCAGTGTATCAACCCAATAAACAAGAAGAGCCTTGCCGAGCTGTGAGCAGGGCAGTGGTACAGCGGCAGCAGGCAACGCAGTGTGGAAGATATTTACAAATGATGTCAGATAACTGGAAACAAAACTGTTGCTGTAGAAATTGTGAAGGGTGGGGGGACAGCTGAACATGTGTTAAAAGCTACTTAAAAATAGGCAACAATGTAGAATGGCCTGAGCCCCATGTATAAAACAAACTGGACAGTTAAAATGTAAAAAAATAATACAGCCTGAGTGGTAATACAAATTCTGTCGTTCCAAAATATAGTTCCATATTGTGGAAATTTGCAACAGGCTAAACTGGGAAGCTAAAGACCTGTAATAATAAAATAGTGGCTATAGGTGTAATGCCTATTTCCTTAAAATTTGGTAGAAGACTCTCGCATTGCAGATCTGTCTGTGCATTCAGGGTGGAATCAGAGAACCGGTTTAGAGCATGATAAATTTCACCCTCCTCTAAAACATTAAAGCTATTGCCTAGGTGCAATTTCAGATCCCTTGCTCACCTTCTTTGTGCAGCACAGTGGATAAGGAATTTGAAAAATTGTTTGTATTGAAAGTGAAGAGGGCAAATTGATTATGTGGAGACAGTGGCATACTCTTCTGGGTTGCTGTATAATCGTGGACTTTTTGAGTGATGTTACTTTGGTGTATGCCAATTCAACAAGCTACTTCCCATGCTGGAAACCATTGTCACCGTAAAGTAACAATGTGCGTGCAGTCTAAACTTGAAATGTCCCTTGAGGAATCTTGCCTAACTGTGTACACAGAATGCATTGTTCTGTTCATGATTGGAGACACAGTGAAGCAAGCAAAACGATTGTGGTTTCAACAGTCTGTTATTGTACCTCTTAATTGCGTTAACAATTCGGGTAGCTCTAGAAGTTGATAAGTGAAGATAGCAGATGCGTGCCCACATGGGACGGGAATGGTTCCATAACAGTTAATTCCACAAAAAGCTTTTTGTGTGAAAAGTTAAATGTACTTTCACTTTGAATATTGCAATATTGTTGGAATATGCTAAACTGCAGCCAAGTAACATAAGATCCGCCTAATTTGTGATTAAGGCTGTCAACAACCTAAAGTTTTGGTTTGAACAGCACGATGCTTTCCTACACTCTGTCCTGCTGGAGATGTTTTGCCTCTGGCTTCCTCTGTGCTTTGAACTGATTTACTCAGGCAGGTGTAGGGGCATTAGATTTCAATTTTAACTGCAAACCAAGGAGCAACTTGGCATGATTTTCATTTCCAAGTTACTCAGAGGCAAAAGGGACAGAAGAATAATCGTAGGCATGACTGGGGATTGAACCCTCTGGCCTTTGGATTACTAGTCTGGAACTTGCCCATTGAGCCACCAAGCCACACTACCGGTAAGTCATGAGTACAGCTGGACTATTAATGTGGTCCATCTGGGCAATGATCTACTTCCCAGAATAGGATTCCAAAGTGTTGCTCACAATAAATATGGTGAGGTACAGGAAACAGCAGGACACAGAACATATTTAATTTCTATAATTTGTAGACAACAAAAGTAAACATCATTATACACAGTCAATTAATGAATACATTGTGGAATACTAGTAATTGTGCTTCTGTGATGTGTGGTTCAACTTCTTGTTTTGTGACCTGAGGAATGTGTTGGGCAGCCACAAAAAATTGATGTTTGCATTGGTGAGAACATCTGTACAATGAACTCCTCATTTGTAGTAGGCTCGTGGTTAGCTGCATGCTGCTGTCTGCTGTGATCTGGAATGTTTTTCATAACTGCAGTTTACAATATCATATGTAAAGATGAACATCATGGTTTGGCAATTATTCTAATAAATTTTAAACTCATAATTGCAATATACTTTTTGATCTATTCAGCATTTAATTATGATGGGCAGACAAAAAATTGTAAATTCCACTTAAAAAAAAAAATATGACTTTTTATTTGTTGATTTGCAAGTATGTGCCTGCTATCCTGATAGACATTGAAATCCCCATGCCACTGTACTGCAGTACGCCACTAGAGTTGCCAAGAAATCATGTGGTAATTCGTTATGTTCACTTGAAGGGGGAAGATACTGCAACAATCCATGCTGAGTTGGTGTTGGTTTGTGCCAACAATGCACATTAAATGGCACTGGTTAGGTAGCACAGACAGTCCCAGTGTAGTCAAACAAGCTTGAATGACAAAGAACAAAATAGCAGACCATCTCCCTCTAAAGAACCAGGAATTACAAGAGAAACGGAGGCCCCAGTGCTCAAAGATCAGCATACCATAATTGAGGCAATTGCTCAAAATGGGGAAAATCAGTCATGGATCACCTTTCAACATCTTGTAGGAGATTTTGTATATCACAAATGATGCCAACCACTTAGCTCCATGACTGCTCTCACCAGCTCAAAAAGTTTGCCAAACCGAGAAAGCAGTGGAAATGTGAGAGCTGCAACAGGCTAATTGATCTGACTTCTTTAGTACATTATCACTATAGATGAGTGCTCAGTATTTCACTGTGACCTTAAGCCAAAGAAGCTAAGCAAGTAGTGGAAATTACCACCAAAAAAGCAAACACTTAACCATCATTGAGCAACATGACACTGTTGTTTTCTTCTGCCTGCCTTAATATGGTGCTCACAGATTATGTTTGTAGGGAATAAACCATCACAGGAACATACTACTGAAATCTCCTGCTGATGTAATGGGAGGATGCCTGTATGAATTGTCAAATGAAGCTGTAGAAAGGAGCATTCTTGCTCCATTAACAGTGTCCAAGCTCATTCGGCCAGGGCACAGTCATGTGTGATGCCTCTTTGAGCTATCAAAGTTTGCTGCCTCTTCCTCCCCCCACCTTCCCCCCCACATTCCTGTCATGGCACTCAGAAACATTTTTGTCATTCCTCAGATGAAGAAACCATTGGATGACAGGTATTTCCCCCCCCCCCCCCCCCCCCCCCCTGCGGGTTCGGGGGTAAGAATAGGCCCGCGGTATTCCTGCCTGTCGTAAGAGGCGACTAAAAGGAGTCTCACATGTTTCGGCCTTATGTGATGGTCCCCTCTCGGGTTTGACCTCCATCTTTCTAAATTTATCCGAAGAGCGAGCCAATTGGGGAAGGGCGCCGTACATGGTGCACTGTATCCATCGTGCAATTAGACCTTTAGCCGGATTGCTCGTCGTTGCAATGGTGTCCTGCTCGTTTTCGATCTCTTGGGCGAGAATACGTCCCTGGGTGCGATTACCACGCTGCCCTCTGCAGTGTTTCTTTTAACTGCGACGACGACCTTGGACATTTTTGCACCTAAGATCCAGCACGGTAGCCAGTCCGTTGTGGTGGGGCCGCCATGTACCCTCTTGGTTGTAGCCCCCTGA
Source organism: Schistocerca serialis cubense (assembly GCF_023864345.2). NCBI lineage: Eukaryota > Metazoa > Arthropoda > Insecta > Orthoptera > Acrididae > Schistocerca > Schistocerca serialis. The sequence continues at coordinate 288,178,697 of NC_064638.1, read as the reverse complement.
CAACACAGGGATCGCTCTACTGATGCCTGCGCCGTTAACTCCCCACGTATGCCAAGGAGTAGATGCCTGTCCTCCTGGGGTATCGGGACTCCCGGCAACGGCCATCCTGCCGGGTGGCCTTTGCTGTGGCTGGGTGGCGCCCGTGGGGAGGGCCCTTGGTCGGAGTAGGTGGCATCAGGGCGGATGACCCGCAATGAAGCATGGTACATCATCTCTCGCTGGCGGCCAGCCGCCAGCAGTCTCTAAGCGTTCTCGGGCTCACTTTAATGCTCAGAAGTACGATCCGAAAACGTTCCCCTCCCTGGCCACGCCGTGGGAAGAGCGTAAGTCTCAGGATGGAGGTAACAGTTATTCGCCCCGATTCTTAGTTTGTACGAGAGCTGATGGGGAGTCTTTTCTCTCCACAAAGCCTCAGTTCTTCGTCGAGCATTTAGAGGACAAGTTTGGGGAGGTGGAGGGCTTGTCTAAAATGCGCTCTGGGTCAGTACTGATACAAACGGCATCCTCCGCCCAGTCATGCAGGTTACTTGCTTGTGACAAGTTGGGGGGTGTTAACGTTACTATTACACCACATAAGAGTTTAAATATGGTCCAGGGTGTTATTTTCCATAGGGACCTCCTTTTGCAGTCTGATGACGAGCTGCATGCCAACTTAGAACGTAGAGGTGTTCATTTCGTCCAGCGCGTTCATCGGGGTCCGAGGGACAATCAGGTTGCTACCGGTGCCTTCATCTTGGCCTTAGAGGGTGATACGTTACCAGAAAAGGTCAAGGTGATGGTCTACTGATGTGACGTCAAGCCCTATATCCCTCCCCCGATGCGCTGCTTCAAGTGCTGGAAGTTCGGCCATATGTCTTCGCGCTGCACTTCCAGCCTCACATGTCGAGATTGCGGACGCCCATCTCATCCCGATACTCCATGTGCCCCGCCTCCCATCTGCGTCAACTGCGGGGAGCACCATTCACCTTGCTCGCCAGACTGCAGAATGTTCCAGAAAGAGCGCAAAATCATGGAATATAAGACCCTGGACCGACTGACTTATACTGAGGCCAAAAGGAAATACGACCGATTACATCCTGTGAGAATGACATCTTCCTATGCAGCTGCTACAACACCTGTGCTAGCCCCATCAGTTTCGAGACTTCCAGCCAGCTCGATAAGCAGTAAGACTCCTCCTGCCCCCTTGCCCGTGGGGGGCTCTACCCAACCGGTTGCTCCTGCACCACCTACCTCAGGAGCAACCTCCTCCCACCCATCGGGGACGTCCGTCCCCGCTTCTCATCCAGAGAAGCATCTAACTTCTTCAGCTACTCTCGCCCGTAAGAGTTCCCTTGGGACCCTCCCTTCCCAGGGTTCCACCAGCGGGAAGGATGACGGCCGCCAGTGGCATAAGTCCTCACCAGCGGCCGGGCGTAGGGCTTCACGATCCTCCTCTGTCCCGGAGACTGAATCGGTGAAGCCTTCCCAGCCGGTGAAACCCAAGGTTCAGCGAGAGAAGTCCAAGAAAAAGACCTCTAAGGCCAAAGAACTTGTGGTGGCATCAACCCCACCGCACCTTTCGCGCTCTGCGTCTGAGGATGAAGTCGAGATTCTAGCGTCCGCTGAGGACCTTGATCTCGCTGGTCCCTCAGACGCCATGGATGCCTCTCGTACGGGTACTGAATCGGTGGCAGTGAGTGAACAAGCGGCGTAAATTGCCTTCCCAGTCCTTTCACGCCTTTCTCAGCCATGGACAATATCATCCTCCAGTGGAACTGCGGCGGTTTTTTCCACCATCTAGCTGAGCTCCGCCAACTTATCAGCCTTCGCCCTTTCTTCTGCATTGCTCTCCAGGAAACTTGGTTTCCAGCAATGCGAACCCCCGCCCTCCGTGGCTATCGGGGTTATTTTAAGAACCGGGCTGCTTATGAAAGGGTGTCTGGTGGCGTCTGCATATATGTCCTTCACACTCTGCACAGCGAGTCTGTCCCTCTCCTGACGCCTTTAGAGGCTGTCGCTGTACGCGTGTGGACGCCACAGGCTGTTACCGTCTGCAGTCTTTACATTCCACCGGATGGTGATGTCTCGCAGCATGTCCTGGCTGCACTGGTCGCCCAATTGCCGCCACCTTTCTTGCTATTGGGCGACTTCAATGCCCATAACCCTCTGTGGGGTGGGTCAGTGGCCACAGGTCGAGGCGCCATCGTTGAGCATTTATTGTCGCAGCTCGATCTCTCGCTGTTGAATGATGGTGCCTTCACACACTTCAGTGTGGCGCATGGCACCTACTCCGCCATTGACCTTTCCATCTGTAGCCATAGCCTCTTACCGTCTGTCCAATGGAGTGTGCATGACGACCTGTGTGGTAGTGACCACTTTCCGCTCTTTTTGTCACTACCACAGCGTCACTCTTCTCATAGCCCTAGCAGATGGGCTATGAATAAGGCTGACTGGGATTTGTTCTCCTCCACTGCCTCTTTTGAGCCTCTCTCTACTGATGACATTGATGCGGTGGTTCAATCGGTCACCACCGGAATCGTTACTGCCGCCGAATCTGCCATTCCCCGTTCTTCTGGGTCCCCTCGGCGGAAGGCTGTGCCTTGGTGGTCGCCTGAGATCGCTGAAGTGATTAAAGATCGCCGGCGGGCGCTCCAGCGTCACAAGCAACATCCCTCCTTAGCCCACCTTATCGCCTTCAAACGGCTGCGTGCGCGGGCCCTCCTCCTTATCCGCCAAGGCAAGACGGAGTGCTGGGAGCGGTATGTGTCCACCATTGGCCTCCATGTCACTCCCTCGCAGGTCTGGGCCAAGATTCGACGCGTCTACGGCTATCGGAACCCTGCCAGCGTCCCTGCGCTCTCACTGAATGGAGCCGTTTGTACTGACTCCGACGTCATTGCAAATCGCTTAGCACAGCATTTTGCTATGAGTTCCGCTTCTGCGAATTACCCCCAGGCCTTCCGCTCCATTAAAGAGCGGCTGGAACGTCGGAGCCTTTCGTTTCGCACCAACCACCCGGAATCTTACAATGCTCCATTCAGTGAGTGGGACTTTCGCAGTGCCCTAGCTGCTTGCCCTGATACCGCTCCTGGGCCAGATGGCATCCACTGTCAGATGCTGAAACACCTTTCAGTGGACTGCCAGCGGCGCCTTCTCGATCTTTACAACCGTCTTTGGGTCGAGGGGAGTTTCCGTCGCAATGGCGGGAAGGCATTGTCATCCCCGTTTTGAAACCTGGACAGACCCCTCTGGAGGTGGACAGCTACCGTCCCATTAGCCTCACCAACGTTCTTTGTAAGTTGCTTGAACGGATGGTGAGGCGGCGCTTGCATTGGGTACTGGAGTCTCGGGGCCTTCTGGCTCCGTCTCAGGGTGGGTTCCGTAAAGGCCGCTCCACCACCGACAATCTGGTGAGCCTGGAGTCGGCCATCCGTACTGCTTTTGCCCGCTGTCAGCACCTGGTCGCTGTCTTTTTCGACATGCGGAAGGCGTACGATACGACATGGCGTCATCACATTCTTTCTACGCTTCATGGATGGGGTCTTCGGGGTCCTCTGCCGATTTTTATCCGCAATTTTCTGTCGTGTCGTACCTTCCGCGTGCAAGTCACGGCCTCGTATAGTTCCTCCCACGTCCAGGAGAACGGTGTGCCACAGGGCTCTGTTTTAAGTGTCTGTCTGTTTTTAATAGCCATTAACGGGCTTGCTGCAGCCGTGGGAAATTCTGTCTCCGCTTCCCTGTATGCTGACGACTTCTGCCTTTACTACAGCTCTACTGGCATTGCAGCTGTTGAACGTCAGCTACAGGGCGCTATCCGTAAGGCGCAGTCTTGGGCTGTAGCGCATGGGTTTCAGTTTTCGGCAGCTGAGACCCGCGTTATGCATTTCTGCCGGCGCCGAACAGTCCATCCTGAGCCGCGGCTTTATCTTGCCGACGAACTCCTTGCTGTGGTGGAGACCCACAGGTTTTTGGGGGTGGTTTTCGATGCCCGGTTGACTTGGCTGCCTCATATCCGGCAGCTGAAACAGACGTGTTGGCGGCATCTAAACGCTCTGAGATGCTTGAGCCACACCCGCTGGGGCGCCGACCGCTCTACCCTGTTGCGGCTCTACCAGGCGTTAATCCAGTCCCGTCTGGATTATGGGAGCCTGGCTTATGGCTCAGCATCCCCATCTGCGTTACGGGTGCTGGACCCAATTCTCCACAGCGGCATACGCCTTGCCACTGGTGCTTTCCGCACCAGCCCTGTGGACAGCGTACTAGTGGAGGCAGGTGTACCTCCACTGCAGGTACGACGCCAACAATTACTGGCTGCTTATGCTGCCCATGTTTTTAGTTTGCCCGGGCATCCAAATTACCGTGTCCTGTTCCCGCAGTTGGTCGTCCATCTGCCGGACCGTCGGCCCTGGTCGGGTTGTCCGATCGCCGTACGCGTCAAGGAGCTTCTCTGCGGGCTTGGGTTTTTCCCTGTTCCGCCTCCTTTCCAGGCGCCTCTGCGTACACCCCCGTGGTGTGTTCCTCGCCCTTGCCTTCGGCTCGACTTGGCACAGGGCTCGAAGGACTCGGTCCCTCTAGAGGCCTTCCGCTGCCGCTTTTATTCCATCCTTGCCACGTATCAGGGCTCTGGAATTGTTTACACTGACGGTTCGATGGTTGCTGGTCGTGTCGGGTATGCGCTAACTCTCGGGGACCATTCCGAACAACGGTCCTTGGTGGCTGGCTGCAGCGTTTACACTGCTGAGCTAGTCGCCATCTTTCGAGCCCTAGAGTATATCCGCTCCTGCTCAGGTGAGTCCTTCGTGATCTGTAGCGATTCCCTGAGCGGTTTAAGAGCTCTCGACCAGTGTTTTCCTCGTTCTCGTCTGGTGATGGCTATCCATGAGTCCCTGCATACTCTTGCGCGTTGCGGCCGCTCTGTGGTCTTTGTGTGGACCCCCGGTCATGTCGATATCCCGGGCAATGAACATGTTGACCGCCTGGCGAAAGAGGCCACGTGTAAACCATCTCTGGATGTTGGCCTCCCAGAGACTGATTTGCGGGCAGTCCTCCGCCGAAAAGTTTTTGCGCTTTGGGACGCTGAATGGCGCGATCGGATTACACCCAATAAACTCCGTGCCATTAAGGAGACGACGACTGTGTGGCGGTCATCCATGCGAGCCAACCGCAGGGACTCCGTCGTCCTTTGTCGGCTCCGCATTGGCCACTCCCGGCTAACACACAGTTATTTACTGCGCCGGGAGGACCCTCCTGTATGTCGCTGCGGGGCGGCTTTGACAGTGGCCCACATTCTGTTGGCCTGCCCCCTTTTAGCTGTGGTCAGGCAGACATTTGCGCTGCCTGATACGCTCCCTGCCCTTTTAACAGACGACTCCACTATGGCTGACTTAGTTTTACGCTTTATTCGGGCAGGGGGATTTTATCATTTAATCTGAGTGTTTCTGTTTTATTTTATTGTTTTGTGTTGATTCTGGCCTTTGGCCTATGATTTTCGACTGATTTTTTTTTAATGTGTTTCTAAGTGGTTGGCTTTTCCTTTTTTATTTCTATGGTCGGCCAACCACCGTCACACTCTGTGTGGTTTTCGTTCGTTTTGTCTTGTCTTTGTCTCAGTGTCTCTTGTTCTGTATCGTCTGTGATCTCTTCTGTTCCTCGTTTTTATTCTCTGTGGGTGTTCTTTGTCTTTGGAAAAAGGGACCGATGACCATAGCAGTCTGGTCCCTTTAATCCCCCAAACCAACCAACCAACCAGGTATTTCCAGACTGATGACTAAGTGATTTTTGAGATGGAACATTTCTTGAAAAAATTGTAGACTTCTGGCACCAGAGTTTTCACCAAGTCATCCATGTTTGTGAAAAATGTGTTGCAGTGAAGTTTGAATGATTGGAGAAGGACTGACAACCATCCAGTTTCAAGGTCACAGATTGATTTTATGAGGGAATAGTTACAAGGTGTACATAAAGTCCGGGAACACTTTCAATTATTTATTGCACAAGAACCAAACACTGTACAGATATCATACATATGTCATTTTGAAGAGAAACCCTGAAAGTTTTTTTCATGTATACCCCCACAACTTAGTTTGTTAATCTGTCAACAGTCTGTGCTAGTATCAAACATGATGAGTTCAGGTGTGGAGCGAGCTTTCTGTGTGTTGGAATTCAACAAAAACAAGTGTGCTACAGCAGTTCAACGCCCCCAGGTACTCAGCATTCATTTGCTGGGTACGGGCTTGGCGATCTCGGGGTTCCTGAGCTGGGAACTGGTAAGCGCCGCCAGTCCCCGTCACCGTAAGCTCTGAGCATACTTCAGCGACCACCGTGTGGCGTGGCGGTGGAATATTGTGTGTCTCAGGGAATGGGGATCTTGGCTTGACCGCCTGGATCGAGAGGATGGAATAAACCTCTATAAACAAACCCTCAATCTCAAGGTGTGCTGCGCGCTGATGAGATGCATGGCTGTTGAGGTGGAACAGTCATTAGCGGGCAACCTCTGGGGAACCTGCCGCACCTCAGTTGTATAAGGCTTACCTAGGCACGTGGGGTTCTGTCTAGGTGGACTCCTAGCTCCCTAGTTGCTCGTGGGACCGAGATGGAACCCACGAACTTTTCTTCTTCTCCTTCCAGCGGAAAGGGTGGGCCACTCGTAGGTTCTAACACCCAATCTAACATGAGGGCTCGTGTAGCCAGTCCTGATTCAGGTAGTCACAACAGAACGCATGCTGCTTCGCAGAATGTGTTTCTTATAATTAAATGAAAAGATGGGAGTTTTGAAAAAGTTTCACCATTTTATATCCAGAAGGGCTTAGAAGGTATTGCTGGCACATTAAAATCTGTGAAGCGCTTGCAAAATGGCACCTTGTTGGTTGAAACATCTAGCTTCCAGCAAGTTCAGAATCTTCAGAAGGCACAATTTCTTGGGGAGTTTGCGATAGAGACTGAATTTCACAACACCTTGAACTACAGCAAGGCTGTTGTGACTTGGAGAGATCTCGTTGACATTCCCCAAGACGAACTGAAGGCTGAATGGTCCCGGGAAGGAATTGTCGACGTGCAACAAGTTATGAAACGGTTGGATGGTGCTCTCATGAAATCTGACTCATTTGTCCTTACCTTTAACAACACCAAATTGCCAGAGCATGTGAAGGCAGGTTTCCTACGTCTCAGTGTACGTCCTTCTTACCCCAACCCCATGCGGTGTTTTAAATGCCAACACTTTGGAGACACTACTCTCGGCTGTAAAGAGGAAGCCACTTGCGGGAAATGTGGTAAAGCCGCCCATGAGGGAGTTGGTTGCTCCTCTCCTCCCAAGTGTGTCAACTGCTCTGGGGATCACCCTGTGTGGAGTAGGGAATGTAGAGTTTTCCTTGAGGAACGGAAGATCCAGGAACTTAAAACCACCAAACGCATCCCGTATGGTGAGGCAAAGACGATTTACAAGTCCATGCAGCCGCCCACGTTCGCTGCTTCCTTTTCTTCTGTTCTGAACAGCCAGTCGAAAACCGATGCCGCTACACAAACGGAGGTTGCTACTGTCAGCACTAGCACCTGCGTTTGTCAATGTACATGTGCTGCTGCCGTTCCTGTGAAGCCTGCTGTCCCCCCCCCCCCCCCCCCTCCCCCCTCCGGCCTTCTGACCAGGCCGTGGTAGCTGACATCATGGAACTTCCTGCCCCTTCCCGGGTCCAGTCTTGTGAGCTTCTGAAGTTTTGGCTCCAATGCCACCTCAGGCCAGAAAATCTAAGCCAAAGCCAAAGGTAAAGACTCGCCCACTAAAGGAGACTGAAGTTATACAGTCTGCTGATGTTGATGTCATTCTCTCTGACGTCTCTCTCGACTCCTCTTCAGAGGCGATGGAGGATGATGTCAGACTGGGGCAATCATCTCGCCCCAAAACTGAGCCTCCACCTGTTGTGGGCTCTCCTCCCCGACAGAAAGTGAGAATGAAGGTACTCCCACCCTGATAGATGGCTCCCATTATACAGTGGAACATGAATGGATTCCAGGCACATGTGGAGGAACTGAACCTCCTAGCATGGCAACACCCCCTGTGCTTGTGTTTACAGGAAACGCATTTAAAACCATCTGATGCTCCTGTACTAAGGGGCTATACGTTGTATCGCAAAGATGACCTGACTGGAGAAAGGGCCAAAGGCGAAGTCGCCGTGTTTGTCAATAATGACCACCACTCCTCTGCTCTCCCCCTGGATACTGACCTGCAAGCAGTTGCAGTTGAAATTCATTCACGTCGGAGCCTTACCGTTTGCTCCCTTTATTTACCCCCTCTGGATGCAATGACCTTAGACGCTCTCACAAATCTTATCGACCAACTTCCCCGCCCATTTCTCCTCCTGGGAGACTTCAATGCTCATCATGTCCTGTGGGGCTCCACTTCTCTTTGCACTCGAGGTCAAATTTTGGAGAGCCTCCTAACATCTCAAGTGCTGTGCATCCTCAACACAGGTACTCCGACTCATTTCTCTACTGCTACTGGATCATTCTCAGCCATTGACCTATCTTTCTGCTCTCCAACCCTCACCGACTCTGTTCACTGGGAGGTCATTGACGACCTTCATTCCAGCGATCACGTCCCCATCCGCCTTCATCTCCTGGATGGTGTATTGCTGGAGCAGAGGCCGCCATCGTGGATGATTGGCAGGGCTAACTGGCCACTGTTCACTCGGTTGGCTGTCTTTGAATGCCACAACAGCGTACAGGAATGGGTGGATCACATCACACTTGTGATCCATCATGCTGCTGACCTGTCCATACCACAGTCTTCTGGCCCTCATAAGCGGCGCCTTGTGCCTTGGTGGACAGAAGAGTGCCGTTCAGCCATCCAGGACAGGCGTGCGGCTCTTCACCGATTTAAATGCCGCCTAACAGCGGTCAATCTTACCGCCTTTCGAATCGCGAGAGCCAGGGCACGCCGTGTCATTAAAGAGAGCAAGAAAAGGTAATGGCAGGAGTTCCTGGACTCCATCAACCGTTCCACTTGTTCCACAAAAGTATGGGAAGCCATCCGGAGGATTTCCGGTAAACGCAGCCGTTTACCAATCCTCAGTCCTGAACCAGGGATGCCTCCAAACGACACCCAGAGCCATTGCTCAGATGCTGGCAGAGCATTTTGCACGAAGTACTGCCACTGCAACCCAGGATCCAGCGTTTCGTCGCTACCGTGCGACTGTCGAAAGAGCGAACTTGGACTTCTGGTCGAATAGTTCTGAGGCCTACAACTCCGCTTTCTCCATGTGGGAACTTGAATTGGCACTTACTGAGACTTCTGACACTGCACCAGGTTACGACCGCATCCGGTACTCCATGCTTCGACATCTGCCAGCGGCGTCAAAGGAAATCCTCCTCGAATGTTTTAATCTCGTATGGCAGACAGGAGTGTTCCCCACCTCGTGGAGGGAGGCAATCCTCAGCCCTCTCCTCAAACCAGGAAAGGACCGCTCATGTCCCAGTAGTTATCGTAGTATCGCCTTGACAAGCTGTGTCGGAAAGACCCTGGAACGGATGGTTAACCGTCTTCTGGTCTGGCTGTTAGAAACCAGACAGCTCCTTAGTCACTCTCAGTGTGGATTCCGAAAATTTCGGTCCACGGTTGACAACCTGACCCTCCTAGAGGCGGCTATTCAGCAGGCTTTCCTCCGTCAGCATCACTGTATCGGTATCTTCTTTGATATCAGTAAGGCATATGATACTACTTTGAGACACTGTATTCTTGCACAACTGCATCAATGGGGCTTTTGTGGCCGCCTCCCCGTTTTCATTTGGTCTTTCCTGTCTCAGCGGTTTTTTCGGACCCGCGTTGGTAACACACTGTCTGATCGCTTTGAGCAAGAGAACGGTGTCCCCCAGGGCAGTGTTTTAAGCGTTACCCTCTTTGCCATAGCCATCAACAGTATAACGTCTACAGTGAGGAGTCCAGTACAGTGCTCCTTGTTTGTGGACGACTTTGCTGTTTTCTGTTCCTCCTCCAGTGTTGCAACCATGAGCCGTCAGTTGCAGCTAACAGTGCGGCGGTTAGAGGATTGAGCTGCAAAGACGGGTTTCCGGTTTTCTGCCGATAAGTGTGTTTTTGTTCATTTTAATCGTTCTCGTCATTTTTTTACTTTGCCTGCCTTGCATATGGGGGATACTGTCCTACATTTTAGAGACACAGTGCGGTTTCTGGGCCTAATTTTTGACTCCAGGTTGTCATGGCTGCCACACCTACGTGACTTGAAAACCAGAACCCTGAAGGCACTGAACATCCTCAAGTGCCTCAGCCACAGGTCTTGGGGAGTGGACAGGCCACGTCTCCTTCAGTTTTATTGAGCTTTTGTGCGTTCACAGCTGGACTATGGGTGCACAGTATATGGGTCAGCAAGGCCGTCTTATTTGCAGATCCTTGACGCTGTTCACCATGCTGGGATTCGACTAGCCACGGGTGCTTATCGGACCAGTCCTGTACCCAGCCTCTGTGCTGAGGCTGGCGAACCACCACTTACCATCTGGCGGCAGCTCCTGCTGGTGCGCCAGGCCTGTAAGTTTCTTGCAGCTCCCAGCTCGCCTGCTCACCATCTTGTTGCCCATCCACCTCTGGACCGCCTTTTTTCCCACCGTCCCCAGGCTACGTTGCCGTTTGGGATGCGTGTGCAACATCTGCTAGAGTCGCTTGGTGTGGAATCTGTACAACCCCAAATCCTGGGTTTTAAGTGCCTGCCACCCTGGTTACCGAAGAGGTCCAGAGCGATTTTAGATTTATTGCAGTACAAGAGAGATTGCACTCCTGCCACCGTTTTTAATGCAGCATTTTCTCCCATTTTATCTGAGCACCACGACTATGTAGCTGTTTTTACGGATGGGTCGAAACAAGGGGATTCTGTTGGTTGCTCAGTTGTTTTTCCGGATCGTGTCCTCAAGGTCCAACTGCCTCAGACTTTTACCGGCAGACAAAATAGTCCAGACCATCCAGGATGCCCTGCTCCGACTACAGCGACTGGGGAAGGTTGTAGCTTTCTGCTGGGTTCTGGGGCATGTCGGCATTGCTGGGAATGAAAGGGCAGATCTCGCAGCCAAGGAGGCGTGTCTTGATCCACAAGTATCTCAGTGTGCTATCCCCCTGCACGCACTCACCTTGCTGTTGAGCTCACGAGTCATGCGTCGGTGGGAGGATGAATGGCTGGAAGTGACTGACAATAAGCTCCGTATAGTCAAGCCCACAACGCGTGTGTGGTGAACTTCCTTTCAGCCCCATCGACGGGACGAGGTTCTCCTCACTCGGCTTTGAATAGGCCACAGCCCTATGACGCATGGCTTCCTGCTCCGGCAAGAGGACCCTCCAATGTGTGGTGCTTGCGGCGTCCAGGTCACTGTGCGCCACGTTTTATTGGATTGCGTTTTATTTTCTGACCAGCGGGCCACGGCTGACTTGCCAGCGGACCTGCCATCTCTTTTAGGCAACACTCGGACGAATGTGGTTAAAGTTTTAAAGTTCTGTGCCATGTCAAATGTTTTTACAAAGATTTTAGGGAGATGATTTTAATTTGCTCACTGTGTGACAAGCTCGCCCATATTTTATGTAGGTGGCCAGCCAATGACAATTTCCTGTGGCATTCTCGTTGCTATGTTTTCCCTTTCCTTAGGTTTTAATTTCTTATGTAGCATTTTCCTTCTTTTCTAGCTTTCTCTGAGTGTGTGCTTCAGTTTTATTAGGTCTGTCCACATTCGTTCCTTTTAATGTGCGTCAGGGCACTGGTGACCTTGATGTTGAGCGCCCATAAGGCCCAACACACACACACACACACACACACACACACACACACACACACACACACACACAGCAGTTCAACAGATGTTTAGAACCAAGTACGGTAAGAAACCACCAACAAGGAAGGCCATTAATCACTTGCACAACAAATTCATTATGATATGTTGCTTGTGCCCGGCAAAGAGAAGCGGAAGTCGAAAACTGTACGGGCCATTCTTCTTCGCCAAGAGCTTTGTCTCTGGATATTCCTACTTCAACATGTTGCAGCAATGGCTGATGCTTAAAATGCAATTGGACTATTCGTTCATCTTTTAGCAGGATGGGGCTACACCCCATTTTCTTCGTGAAGTTTGTGGGTACCTGAAAACGGAGCTGCCACATTGATGGATCGGCTGTGCTACAGAAGGGGACAGCTGTTTCATGAAATGGCTTTCCTGATCACCAGGTCTCACTTGTGTGACATTCTTCTGTGGGTACACATTATAGATCTGGTGTATGTACCGCCTCTACCACGTGATGTAGCAGCGCTCCGGGAGAGAATATGGGAAGTGACTGCCACAGTCAACAACGCCATGCTGGGACAGGTATGGCAAGAATTTGATTATTGTATTGACGTCTGCCTGATCACTCGTGGTTCTCATATCAAGTGTTTGTAAAAAATCTTTCAGAGTCTCTCTTCGAAATGCAATATGTATGACATCTGTACAATGTTTAGTTCTTGTGCAATAAATAATTGAAAATGTTTCCAGACTTTATGTACACCCTGTACAACTTTATAACTGCCACTCATACATTTTTTTAAACAAGTGTCTGTGATAAATGAGCATGTATTGCACAATGGTTGTGGATACAGTTCAGATACCTGTGACATATCTGCTCCCTTTCAATAACGCTTTTGTAAAAATTTACAGAGAATTCTTTTTGAAAATATCAATTGACCTTCATTTCTACTCCAGATGCAGTTTCTGTAGGAACTAGAATTGATGTCTGCGAAATACCATATTTTTTATTGTTGTGTTTTATTTATACACTGTATTTTTTCTAGTGTGTTAATTATTTTAGTGCTGCCAAGACATTTTGTTAGCCATCACAGATGAGAAACAAAATTTAGTATTATGCAATGTATGAACAATATTTGTGGTTCACCATTTGTGAAGTAGTGGAGGAAGGAAAGAAGATCGATTTGAATTTAGCTTTCCATTAGTCAGTTAGTTAGTTTTATGTTCCTTAGTTAAGTGTTCATCGCATTTTAAAGTAAAAAGCAAGCAAACTGGAAACCCTGCATTCCCAAGTCGCTCCATGCGATGAAGGAGGATGATCCAGATAGGTACCTCGAATTTTATGAATGGCTTTGTGACGATAAACAGTTGTAACTTTTAACTGAATGGAACCATCAATCACAATAGTGTGTACTGGGTGAAAGGTAGCCCCATGTTATGGAAGAATGAGCAGTTAACCTTTCTAGGGTATCAGTGTGGTGTAGTATGTCTGTTAGTGGACTTGTAGGGCCATTTTCTTCTGAAGGAACAGTGACAAATGTAAAGTACCTTACCTTGTTGCAGGAATGAATTGTACCAGCTTTTTGCCAACTGTACAGAGATGGAGACCTTCCCCTCTCCCTCTCACCCATTCAACGGACAGTTCAATGTCACATTATCATTGTGATGCGTGGCAGTTCCTGGATGAAACATTTATTGAGAGGTGGACAGGCTGACAAGGAATCATTGAGTTTTCTCCCAGGTCTCCTGATCTAGCTCTGTTAGACTACTTCTGTGGGGAACTCTGAAGAAAATTGTTTACACCACAAAGCCAGGTATGATGGATGACATGAGGGACGTGATTGTTACTGCTTGTCAGTCCATTACAGTGGCAACCATAACACGTGTCAGTGTGTTGTGTAGCATTGCAGATGCTGTATTGCTGCTGACAGAGGACATTTTGAGCATCTTCAACATTAAAAAATCATCAGTAATGTTGTCATACTCTGTGTGACTTAAAATTCAAAGTGTTTGATGTTTTTGTGTGAGTTGTCCAAACAATGTAAACCCATTTTTTATGCATTTTATATTGCAAACATTTTCTGATCCCTGTCTCTTTGCTCACTTCATTCTCCCCCTCCCCTTCCTCCACCCCTCACATTTCTGCTCACCTCTATTGTCCACCTCCACCAATCTCTCCATCTCCTCTCCCACAACTCTCTCTGTCCATCTCCTCCTGCTCCTCTCTTTCTCTTTCAATTCCCTCCTCCCCTCTCTATCTATACATCACCTCCTGCCCCACTCTCAAGCTTTCCAACCCCTCCTACCACCCTATCTCTGTCCTTCCGTCCTCTATCCATCTCAACCTCCCCCCCACCCCCACCCCCCAACTCCCACCTCACTGCTCGATGAACCACCTGTCATTCACTTTGCGCATGCAGCCTCTGACACTTCTGGAGGATGCTCTTGTTCTTGTTGTCCAGCAGAAAGCTTGCACACAGCCAAGCAGTGCATGATCTATGTGCTGCCTGGGAGAGGTGAGTATCATGCTGGAAAGCACCTCTGCTAACAATGAAAGCTTCCTCACCCCACCTCACACACATCACCTGGTATGTTTCTACGTTCCTATCGTGTAGCACTGCCCTCACATTGGGTGCTGTAAAACTATTTCCTGTCCCTGATGTGTAGGCTCACTTGCAAAGCAGGTCGATAGAGCAGCTCGACACACTTCCCAAAAAGCCTCTTTTGTAGGGCAGCCTATATGACAGGGACTGAAAAAACACGTTTTTGCTCAATTTTCACTCCTGTTGGTGCTAGAAGGTTATTGAAATGGTGGGGAGCTAGGTAGTGGAATGGTAGGGGGCTGGGCTTTAATAAAAACTATAATACTTTAAACAAATTTATTTAAATATTCAAAAACCCAGACTATAAAAATAGCTTTAACCTTTCCTTTTACAACACAAACATCCACAATCAATGATAAGAAACAATAATTTTGATCAAAAAGAATTTAATTAAAGAAAACTCCAACCAAAAGCAGTTATTAAACTCACGATTAAAACTTTAAGCTGTTGAAATAGATTCTTCAGTCACTTAATACTTGTAAAACTCAATAATGAGGCATGAATTTTAAGACTAAACCTTCAACATTTAAAACATGTTATCTAAAGAAAACAAAGTACAAGGTTTACAAATGTAGATTCCAGAAAACATTACCACGCAAGCTCTGCTGTACAAAGTGAGGACCCTAGTTGCAATGGGATTGCAGTGAACCACCTTTGTTTACTATAGCTTAATCCAGGCCTCCACATAACCACTTGCGGGGATACCCCCTAAAAAAAAGAAAAGAATAACATTGCCATGGGTGGAGCTTGTATAGTACACATTTCTGCCACTAGGTGTGCATAGCACAACTCATTGATAAGTCAGTGCTGTCTGTGTTGTTGGCATGGCTTGTTCTATTCATCTGCAGTGATTGTTTATGCTAGCGCGCTGCTTTGTTCTTGTTTCGTTTTTTGTGATGGCAAGTTTAAGTGAACAATGTGCAGCTGTGATTTTTTTTTCTGTGTGGTAAAAATGCTGCTGAAACTATTTTAATGTTAAAAACAGCTTACCAAGATGACGCTATGGGAAAACTCAAGTGTACAAGTAGTTTGGTTGGTTCGTGACAAACCTTGTTCTGGACATCCATCAATCGCCTGATTCAATGGAAATATTGAAAAAATTCGAGAACTTGCGCTCACAGACCATCGACAGACAAATTCATTTAGAGTTCGTTCCCCCAAGTCAGACTGTCGATCAAACCTGTCATTTGGAAGTTTCAAGAAGATTGTGCAACAGTATTCGTCAAAAAAGACCCGATTCACGGCAGACGAGAGACTGGTTCTTCCACTGTAACAATGCACCTACATACACAGACATCTCTGTTAGACAGTTTTTGGCTAAAAATGGCATGGTTCTGCTGCCCCACCAACCTTATTTGCCTGACCTGACTCTGTGCGACTTTTGTTATTTCCACGCATGAAAAGGGGCATGAAACCGATTTGACAACATTGAAGAAGCCAAGAAAACAATGAGGGAGGAGCTGTCAGCTAGTTGTAAAGATGACTACAAAAAATGTTTTTAGCAGACGAAGCACTGGTGTGACAAATGTATTAGTTGTAATGGAGAGTATTCTGAAGGGGATAAGGTTGTTTTGTAAACAGTTTGAAAATATATAGCTTTTAAAAAATAATTTTGTTTTTGGGTCCCCCCTCATATAGTTTCAAGTCATTTACAAATAAATAAGCTATGTGTAATATATCAATTATATATATAAGCACAAACACTGTTAACACACATACGTACAATAAGATAAACCATCCTAACTTCAACCAGTCTTTAAATTATTACACAGTCGAATGAACCACCAACTTTTAAAGCATTTTGCTTGAAATAATTTTGCAGTGGCTCTGCAAATTTACGGGCCAGAAACAAAGAACTATTGATTAACTGTTACTATAACTTAAATGTAACAGCACTAGAATGTCCGTCACATCAGTATTGCACAACAACCTTTGGTAAATGGCAACACTTCCCTTCATGCAAGTTGGTGGAACATATATTGCCTGCTATAACACATTATTCTAAATACTGACTGGATTTTAATTCACTCTTAGTGAATTCTTAATAAACTGCCATGCGATAGATTGGAAACCAGGCTCCCTTAGATGATGTGGCTAACTTCTTGAAAGAACTTAGTAAAGGCTGATGCTCACCAATTTAACACAGATACAGTCTGCTCGAAATAAGCTGGTTGAATGTCACAGTGCGACTGAGTGAAAGTTTGAATATATGGTCCAACTGTGGTCCCATCCTCATAATGGCTCCCCCTAAGCCATACCACTGTAGTAGTAAATCTATCTGCTATGCCCCTAGCCATCAAGTCCTCCCAAACAATTGACACCTCCTGATGGTAGACTGAGCCCTGTTGCTTACTGCTAACTATGAACTGCTCTCCACACTGCACTGCCCTCTCCTGCACTAGGCCAAATCCAGAAACACAGCTGAGATTTCTTGCTGAGAACAATGTGCTCACTCCGCTTGTAGACCAAAGCACTACCACTTATTACCAATGTAACAGCACTGTCACCAGAGAGCGCTACCCACACAAGCAGGCCAGTACAGTCACGCATCTTTTGCCTGTGCGCCGGTAAAAACCACTTAAGACACCACAACCACTGAAGATGCCACCACAAGCGATGGATAAATTGTGGGACACACACACACACACACACACACACACACACACACACACACACACCTGTGGTCTGGGGATAGCAACTGCTTAAATTTTGATTCTTTGGGGTGGGAAACTGCCGCTAAAGGCAGAAGAATCAGCAATGAGAGGATGCAGAAGAAAATGGAAACCACTGCATTATTGACACATCATGTCTATCAACAGGACATGTGGCCTAAATTTGAAAAAGTGCCATGATGGTCTCTCCATTGGCAAAAAATTCTGGAATAGTCCCACATTCAGATCTCCAGGAGGGCACTGCCTAGGGGGAGATGACCTTGAGAAAAAGCATGAATAACCAATGAAAGGATAACATTCTATGAGTCGGGGCATGGAATGTCAGAAGCTTGAACATGGTATGGAAGCTAGAAAATCTGGAAAGGGAAATGCAAAGGCTCAATCTAGACTTAGTAGGGGTCAGAGAAGTGAAATGGAAAGAAAACGAGGATTTTTGGTCAGATGAGTATACGGCAAGATCAACAGCAGTGGAAAATGGTATAAAGGGAGTAGGATTTGTTATGAATAGGAAGGTAGAGCAGAGAGTGTGTTACTGTGAACAGTTCAGTAATAGGGTTGTTCTCATCAGAATCGACAGCAAACCAACACCGACAATGATAGTTAAGGTATACATACTGACATTTGAAGCTGAAGATGAAGAGAGAGAGAGAGAGAGAGAAAGTATACAAGTATATTGAAAGGGTAATACAGTACGTAAAGGGAGAAGAAAATCTAATAGTCATGGGGGACAGCAACACAGTTGTTTGGGAAGGAGTACAAGAAAAGATTTCAGGAGAATATTGGCTTGGGACAAGGAATGAGAGAGGAGAAAGACTCAGTTCTGTAATAAATTTCACCTGGTAATAGCTAATGCTCTGTTCAAGAATCATAAGAGGAGGTTGTGTACTTCCAAAAGGTTGGGTGATATGGGAAGATTTCAGTTAGATTACATCACAGTCAGACAGAGATTCCAAAATCAGATACAGGATTGTATGGCATATCCAGGAGCAAATATAGACTCAGATCACAATGTAGTTGTGATGAAAAGTAATTGCACTGTTTGTGTAAAATGTGTATATATTGCAGTGTAAAGTTACTGTGGCTTTTGTTGTGGCATGACCAGAGAAGATGAGTGTGTGTCCTATCATGGGGGACGTATAGATTCAGGACATCGATAAATGCGAGGGTATGAGAGAGATTTCTTACGTGGAAAATTATGTGCGCTATAGATACTGAGATTCGTTCCAGAACCACAGCCATCAAGAGGAGACATTACTTGTACATCGATCGGTGTCAGACTGTTGCAGCAATCATAATATTTAATTGTAGTTACACTGGTAAATATGTTCCAATATTCTTGTGAGTCTTGTATGTATTTGATGATCTGTAGATAACTTTTGCAGGTTTAACTGTCAGGGCAGTTTAGCGATGTGTGCAAAATAATTTTACCCTGTGGTGTCAGGGATTTTCTCTGCCTCGTGATGACTGGGTGTTGTGTGATGTCCATAGGTTAGTTAGGTTTAAGTAGTTCTATGTTCTAGGGGACTGATGACCATAGATGTTAAGTCCCATAGTGCTCAGAGGCATTTCATTAATTTTACCCTGAAAGTCTCATCTGCAGAAAACAGTGGCGAACGGTGCTCCCATTGGACCCACACTGCAGCTGTGTGTCATCATGCCAGCAATGGTAAACACATGCGCGTGTGGCCCAGAGGTTGACTTGGCACTTATTTAGATAGACATGTGATGTCAGTATAACACTCGAAGAACTTTCACATGCCGTCGGCAACGGAGTGAGACTGATGGCTCGCACTGGCTTGCATCCGGCAGTGGCTTGCGGTGTCGACACGCTCGGCAAGTAGGTCTTTGCTCCCATCCAGTTGCGTCAACAACGGTGCCTAGGTGAACATGTATTTCGAGAGGAATTTATCAGGTACCAAGTATGAAAGGGATGTCACCGCCTCATGCTTGCAGCACCCGAATGGGCAACTGTGTGCCACTTCATGTGGGGTGCCAATGCATCCCGACTTCTGGGAGTGTGTACAGTAGCCTCCTGTGCAACACAGTGGACAGGGGCCGGCGGGTGGTGTCCACGTACGTTGTTTGCGTGTCTGTTGCATTATTTTTCAAGCAGGTCTGTAGGCTGTGCTATGTGTTATCTGGACAGTTTATGCATTATTTAGGAGGAGTTTGCATGTCTGTGCTGAAATTATTTCGTTAATTTAGGAAATGTTTGCGTTTCTGCAGAGCATTATTTAGGAGTAGTTTACAGGTCTGTGGACTGTGTGGTGTGACCCCAAGTATGTTGAAGCGTGTGTTTTGTATCAGTGTGATAAATATAATATCTCCAATCCATCCCTAAATAAATTGTTCCCAAATAAATAACGTACATTCCTTCCTCTCTCCAGCAGCCCAGCGCAGGCTGAGTCATTTTCCCCTCCAGACAGTCATCTTGGGTTATGTAATGGAACAGACGACAGCACCCTCTGGTGAGAGTACTGTGTACTAGGTCCAGACCTCATGGCCACCACACTGTTGTTGCAATTTTCCCTCACCGTCTTGGGTTACGTCACAGAACGGATGACAACACGCTCTGGTGGCAGTACTGTGTATTAGGCCCAGACCTTGTGGTGAACACACTGTTGCCCTCCATCTTGGATAACTGTACTTGCGTCATCAGCTTATGTCATGGCAGCCATCTTGGATAATGTCATGGAATGGACAACAGTGCCATTTGGTGGCATACTCTGTACTAGGTCAGTTGAACTCTAGACCTCATGGTGAACACACTGGACGGCAGTAGTGCCTCAGATTGTTTAAATGAAGAATGGTGCACGATTTCAAGAGTTGACAGTTAGCAAGCATGTTTGCAGTCTTTTAGATGGATTATTATTTCGATGATTTACGAGTTGTTTGGGTCTCCGGACATAAATGTATTTCATTATCTTACAAGTGGTTTTGCAGGTCTGTAGGCTTTAAAATCATCAAGCGTGTCTACATGGGTAATTTGCGAGTTTTTTGCAGGTCTGTATGCTGTGTACTGAAATCATTTCAGTAATTTAAGAGTTGTTTGTTGTGCATTTACAGATCTTTAGGCTGTGAGGTGTGACCCCAAGCATGTCAGAGCGCGTGTTTTGTATCAGTGTAATAATTATACTATTCTTAAAATCCATCCCTAAATAACTTGTTCCAAAATAAATAAAGTACACTCCTTCCTCTCTCCAGCAGCCCAGTACAGGCTGAGTCCTTTTCCCGCCAATCCCTAGGAAGCGATGGTGATCGGATGACATAGGTTAGTGGAGGTAGCCCAAGTGACCTTTTTCCTGCCATTTTCTTAGGTTAGTAGAGAAGTGCTGCATTGTCCAGATGGATTTTGAACTTCCCGCCTTTTTCTGGGGGCAGGGGAGGGAGGGGGCGTTAGGTTAGTGGAAGTAGCCTAATTAACCTATCTTCCCACCAAAATTCAAACTTCGCCATCTTGGATGACGTCACAGCCGCTTCTTGAATGACGTCATGCGCTATTGCCAAGTCTAGATGCCGCTATCTTGGATGACGTCATTGTCGCCATTTTGGATACATTTGGCAACAATGGAGAGTGGGGTGACACCCCTGTAGTTCTACTACTTTTGACTTCTGTAACTGTTTACAAACGATGTTAAATATTTTATATAGGGTGAGGCAAAGCAAGGTGAATGTTGTTTTTATCTAACCCTAATGCAAGACATTATTTCCTCAGTTTTTTTGGTCTCTTTATGAGTGAGGTAACTACACCGAAGCGCTAAAGAAACTGGTATAGGCAAGCGTATTGAAATACAGGGATATGTAAACAGGCAAAATACGGCGCTGCAGTCGGCAACGCCTATAAAGACAGCAAGTGTCTGGCGCAGTTATTAGATCGGTTACTGCTGCTACAATGGCAGGTTATCAAGATTTAAGTGAGTTTGAACGTGGTGTTTGTATGAAACATTTCTTTCGTTTCATGATAGATGGCGCTGTAATCAGCACTCATATTAATGGGGTGACAATTGCTGCAAAACGGTAATATCTCATGAAAACACACATCCTATTAGGAAATTAACATTATTTGGTATTAGGGAAAATGGTATCACATGACACCATCTACCCTCCCACAATGCATTCTTCGACTACATTTAGCGTTACACAGGAACAACGACGTGGATGCAGTAGTAATGTATTCCTTTTGGAGTGCTTGATTTTAGCGAGTCCCCTTGCCTCTGACTATCTCGGGGTGCTTGATTACTGAGAGTCCCCTTGCCTCTTACAAGTGTTTCAGTGCAGCAACTGTTCGAAATGTTGTCCATTGTTTCTAATGTTCGTTGCAACTCTGTGTCTGAACGACAATCCGACATGTATTAGTGTCTCTGGGATAATGTTTGCACATTAATTGCGAATTCGCTGCTGCATATCTTCGGGGGCTGTTGGTACACCCATGTAAACTCTCTCTTTTAGCCATCCCCACAGGGAAAAATCGGCAGAAGTCAAATCTGGTGAACGTAGGGCTACGTTTGAGGTCCTCCTCGTCCAATCAATCGATCCAGATAGTTTCGATCAAATCTTCTCGAGGTAGTCGTGAATAATGCGCTCAGCATCCATCGTGTTGAGACCACATATCCAGTCTTGTTTGAAGTGAAACATCGTTCATTAGTACGAGTAAAACATTATGCACAAAGTCGCTTTACATTTGACCAGTCAGATTACCTTCTATGAAGTATGAGCCAATTCAAATACCTGTGTACCTAAAATACTGCACCAAACGTTGACACTCCGTGGGCATTGATGTTCATCTTGCCTTACCCGTAGGGAGTCCTCCACTGACCAATAATGCATATTATGTCGTTTCACTTGACCACGATTTGTAAAATTTGATTCATCAGAGAAAAGTATTTGTGAAATGAAATTATCATTGATTGCCAGTTGTTCCTCTATCCAGTTGCAGACATTCAGGCGATTGTGAAAATCGTCACCATGCAGTTCTCGATGCAGCGATAAATGAAATGGATGCCATTCGTGTGAATGCAGTACGAGTAGAACACTTCTTTGCGAAATTCCTGAACGTCTCGCAATTTGATGAGGACTAATGTGAGGATCTGCAGCCACCCCAGCTAAAACATTCACTGTGTTATTTTCGTTTGTCACAGGCCGCTGTCGGACTCTTTCTCTAGGTTTAACACTTACCGTTTCCATAAATAGGCGGACAATACTGCGAAAAGTCGTTGCAGACGGAACATTCCTATTGGGGAACAGAGTAGCATACCTTTGACGAGCTTCGTCAACATTTCTATGAGCTTCAAAGTACATGGCAATGATACCGACCCTCTCTGCCATCGTTAACATCATGGTACGGTATCTGACACTTCATCGTCAACAGCGATTGCACCGGGACCTCTAGAAAACATTTCCACTTACGTACTACAATCGTAGAAACGGAAGATTAGTCAGCTTTGAAAGAAGCCCTTTCCACGACGGGGGCGTGAATTTATTCGCACCACTTACTCTACTAGTTGCGAAATCTGTTTTCTTTGTACCCTCCTCCAATGGTCCCATAAATTAGTGCCAACTATTATTCTTCCCTCGTTCAGGTCCATTACATTTCGTTAGGACCTTACGTTACCAGTAGGACTAGCAATGTGCTTTGCGAATAATGTCCAAACTCGGTTACTATTTGTATGTGTTATCACCATGGTCCCACTAATTATGTCTTTCAACACTGAGTCTGGTAACCCCATGCTGTTTAGTACGTATCTCAATGCGTTATTATTATTATTATTATTATTCTATCGATGGGACTGTGGGAACATCATATCTATTACCGATACGGAAACAGTGTAATTTGAAACTGAACATTTCACAAATGGTGGTGTCGGGATGAATTATGCAGAACAATACTTGTCAGAGGGGTAATGCGTGTTAGGTGGAACAGCACACGGGACTGATGGCGTTTTTATACTATATATGCTGTCCACCAGATAGGGAATTGTTGAGAGTGGAGTAACGTGCCTGTGACAAACCAGACTCCAATGTACTTGCATACATGTATTTAATTTGCTCACTGTAAACCTCTAAACCAGTGTGGCAGACATATGGCATGTACAAACAATGAATATGCGGATATGCTAATTGTCTTTGGTGCATGTGATAACTGGGTTGGTATGGCGCTCGTGAATATGCTGGTAGATATCCTCGTCTACGCCATCCAGATAAAAATGTGTTTCGTCGTCTGGAGCTGCGCCTTCGGGAGTCAGGTTCTCTCCTTCCACCATTGCGTGACAGAGGTCATCCACAGACTCGCTGTACTCCAGCTACTGAGGAAGCTATTCTGGAGGTCATACACCGAGAACCTCTGCGTGTCTCGCAACGCACATATTTTATCGTACTGCACGAGTATGGCTGCACCCTATCATTATGCTTTCACACAACACCCGCATCCTGCTGATCGCCATCAGCAGATGCAATTCTGTGCATGGTTCCAACAATAACAGGAAGCCAACAATGACTTCGTGAACACCGTAATATGGTCAGATGAAGCAGCATTCACTCATGAGGCTGTCTTCAATAGGCACAATGCGACAGTATTTGGACATAACACTTCCAGGGAAATGACTCGGACGTGGAGGTCTAGTTGTATGGCCACCGCGTTTACCTGACCTGAATCCCCTGGATTCTTTACTGTGGGGACACGTGAAGGAGCACGTGTACTCCACTCCGCCGACGAATGTGGAAGAATTGGTAGCGCGTGTTCATGCAGCTCTTGTTACTGAGGACCCAGCTTTGCTGCGAAGAGTCCAGAGCTGTATGATCCGGTGCGTTGCGCAATGTTTAGACGTGCAGGGAGGTCGCTTTGAGCATGTGTTGTTCTGAGGAAAACGAATTCTGTCGTGAAGGTCATGCAGTCATTAATATGGACATTATTATTGTCACTGGTTGCTAATGCGCGACTTTTGAGCGCTCATATTACATGCAGTATAAATGACAAGTAGATGTTGTCTTATTGTACAGTGCTATCACATTAAGCATAGTCCGCGGCTCGTGGTCTTGCGGTAGCGTTCTCGCTTCCTGCGCACAGGGTCCCAGATTCGATTTCCGGCGGGGTCAGGGATTTTCTCTGCCTCGAGATGACTGGGTGTTGTGTGTCTTTCATCATCATTTCATCTTCATACACTAGCAAGTCGCCGTAGTGGCGTTAAAGAACTTCTGGAGAGGCAGCCAAACCGCCCCACGAGGGGTCTCCCGGCCACCGGGGCCATACGCTCATTATTATTATTACCTTTAGCATATTTTCTTTTTGTAGTTATTCTGTCCTATGACAGGTCATTTGTTTAAACTGTCTATTTCTTATTTGTCTAACCACGTATTTGTTATACTCAGCGTTACAAAATGTTGTAAATTTAGGATGCATGTGACGTAAGAAACGGTGTATATTACAGTATGAAATGTCGGAATGAAATTAGCAAATAAAAAACATGAGCCCTAACCTGGAATCAAACCCTCAACCTCCTGCATGCTAACATACAACACTATCCACTGCACCAACTGTACTGCACAAGTGAAAGGTACTGACAGAGGTGCTTACCATACATGTGGTTACAGTGTTGCCAGATTGCCACTCTTTATCATCCTTCTTCTGCCAGAGGTATTCGCAGGACGACATTTCGTGAGTGTTATTTTTTTATCGCTGGCATGTGAGGAGTCGCGCTGCAAAGCCAGAGTGCTCGAATTTCGCTTCACCCTGTATATATAGTAGCATTTACACCTCACGTACTCAGTATTATTTGTTTCGTGCATTTCAATTCTGTCTTACCCTGCTGTTTTAACCCTCTCCAGTTCCCTCTAATACCATGGAAATTATTCCACGATTTCGTAACACATGTCCTATCCTCCTGTACCTTCTCCTTGCCACTGTTTTCCATACGTTCCTTTCTTCGCCGATTCTACAGAGATTCTCGACATTTCTTGTCGTATCAGCAAGTCTTATTTTTGACTGTCCATGATTCACTACCGTACAGCCCTGTGCTCCAAAACTACAATCTCAGAAATTTCTTCCTCACGTTGAAGCCTAAGTTTGATACCAGTAGACTTCTCATAGCCCAAGAATGCCCGCTTTATCTCTGCTAGTCTGCTTTTTTATGTACTCCTTGCTCTATCCAACATGGTTATTTTGCTGCCCAGACAGCAGAATTCCTTGACTGACTTCGTCTACTTCAGGATCACCAATTTTAATGCTAAGTTTCTTACTATTCTCATTTCTGCTACATCTCGCTACCTTTGTCTTTTACCGGATTACTCTCAATCTGTACTTTGTGCTCATTAGATTGTTCATTCCGTTTATTTCAGTCAATGCTTCTTCGATGTAGGGTAGAGGTGTAGGCAGCATTCCTGTCTTACACCCTTTTTAGTCCAAACACTTCGTTCCTGGTCTTCCAATTTTATTGTTGCCTCTTGTTTCCTGTACATATTGAACATCACCGGTCTTTCCCTACTTCTCACTCCTAATTGTCTCAGAATTTCGAACGTCTTGCACCGTTTCACATTATCGAACGCTTTTTCTAGGTCTGCAAATCCTATGAGTGTGTCTTGATTTACCTTCAGCCTTCCTTCCATTATCAGGTGCCTTTACCTTTCCTAACGCCGAACTGATCGTCATGTAAGTGAGCCTCAGTTTTCTTTTCAATTCTTCTGTATATTATTCTTGTCAGCAAGTTGGATGCATATACTGTTAAGCTGGTTGTGCGATAGTTTTTGCGCTATCTTCCATTACTATCTTCGTAATTGTGTGAATGACATTCTTTTCGGAAGTCGCACGTCACATTGCCAGTTTCATACATTTTACACACGAACTTGAATGGTCATTTGTTTACCACTTCTTCCAGCGAATCTATCCCATCCGCCTCGTCTGTTCTCAAGTCATACCGAGCTCTTTTAAATTCCGACGTTAATACTCGATCCCCTATGTTTTTCATGTCTATTCCAATTTCTTCTTCTATCACGTCCTAATAAGTCCTCTCCCTCACAGAGGCCCTCAATATACTCTTTTCACCTATCCATTCTGTCTTCTGTGTTTAAAAATGGAATTTCCATTCCACACTCAATGTCACCATCCTTGCTTTTAATTTCACCGAATGTTGTTTTGTGCTGAGTCAGACCTCCCAACGATCGTTCCTTTTTCAATTTCTTCACATTTCTCCTGCAGCCGTTTCTGCCTTGGCTGTCCTGCACTTCCTATTTATTTCATTCCTAAGAATTATATTTTCCTATTTTTACAGGACCGTTTTTGTACTTTTTTCTTTCGTTGATCAGTCGAAGTATTTCATCTGTTACACAAGGTTTCTTCGCAGTTACCTTCCTTGTACTTATGTTTGTCTGTCCAGTATCTGCGACTATCCCTTTTAGAGATGTCCACTCTTCAACAGAACTGCCTTCTCTGGTATTTCCTTATCGCAGTATCCACATGCTTAGGGAACTTCAAATGTGTTGCGTCTAGACAAGACAGCCTAGACACAATGAGAGGAAGCCGAAAGGCACGCACTAAGCTAAAGCAGGATGGCGTGAGGTCTGAAACAGGATACGTAATGAATGCTATAAAGAAAAGTACGTAGCTTCTGGAATACTTAACTTTAATCCATCCTTTTGGTACATCGGGAGATTGTGGCGATACAAGTGAGACTCTTTAGATACATGCAATGTTACTAATGGCGCCTTGCTAGGTCGTAGCCATTGACTTAGCTGAAGGCTATTCTAATTATTGGCTCGGCTAATGAGCAATGCTTCGTCAGTGTAGTCGCTAGCTACGTCGTCCGTACAACTGGGGCGAGTGCTAGTCCGTATCTCGAGACCTGCCTTGTGGTGGCGCTCAGTCTGCGATCCCTGACAGTGGCGACACGCGGGTCCGACATGTACTAGTGGACCGCGGCCGATTTAAAGCTACCACCTAGCAAGTGTGGTGTCTGGCGGTGACACCACATTCCTCCCCCGCAAATCGGCCAGCGGTCGTGTTATAAGGCTTCCGCCTGCCGTGGGGAGGACCCCATGTTGACGTATGTGATGAGGTGGGGAGCCTAACAACAGGCGAGGCTGTGCCACCCGCACCCGGCCATTCGGTCCGAGGGGATCTAGGAAACGCCTGAAAACCTAGTCCAGGGTGCACGTCAAAATACGGTGTATGCGCCCGTAAAGAAACAGGAGGGGCCGAAGGGTCGACCTCCATTGCGTCGGGGAATCCGACGCGCGATGACGTCATGTGGTCCGGAGCGGGCAAGAATTCCATGGCGGAGGACAGCTGGTCACGGGAAGCGAACGGCGGCGCGGGACCCAGGGAGGCGCTTGGCGGCTGCAGCGAAGCGTCCACGGCTGGCGGCGCCAGCTGGAGGACAGGCGGCGGCGGCGGAGGCGGCAGCGGCGCGTCGCCATGGGGCAAAATGGAAGGCATCATCGGTAACATCTGGGGATGAGGCGAGCCAGTAGATGGGTCCCCAGGGCGCTGACCGGACGGCACCGTCGCTGAAAGCAGACGGGGAGCGGCAGAACCCGTGCGACGACAGAGGCGCAGCTGATTGAGATGCCGACGCACCTCACCAGAGGCCCCCGAAACCAAATACATAGCGCGGCCGAGGCAGCGAAGAATGCGCCCTGCGAGCCAACGTCGTGAACCGCGATAGTTGCGATAAAATACAACGTCGCCTGGAGCAAAAGCAGGAGTCTGCCGCTGCACAGGAACCTGATGCGGCGGGTGCAGCAAAGACATCAAGGTTCGATGAGGACGACCGTGGAGCAACTCAGCTGGCGAGCGACCATCTAGGGGCTGAGAGCGATATGATGACAAAAAGAGCAACAACGCGTCCTCCCGAGAATGCGACTCTTTCAACTTCAACATCTGTGACTTGAAAGTCCGGACCAATCGTTCAGCGGCACCGTTTGACTGAGGCGAAAACGGCGCGGATGTCAGATGTTGAATACCATTGGCCTGGCAGAATGACTGAAATTCTGCGGACATGAATTGTGGGCCATTGTCGGAAACAATAGTCTGCGGAAGACCTTCAATGCAAAAGATAGCAGACAATGCTTGGATGGTGGCAGATGACGTCGTGGAAGACATCCGGACAACAAAAGGAAAATTACTGAAGGCATCTACCAGAACCAACCATCGAGCATTCCAGAATGGACCAGCAAAATCGATGTGCAAGCGTTGCCAAGGGGAAGTGGCTTTTGGCCATGCAAAGACTTTCCGCGGCGATGCGGATTGTTGTTCGGCACATGCCATGCAAGAAGAACACATATTCGTAATCGCAGCATTGATTCCGAACCAAGTACAGTGCTGACGAGCAAGTTGTTTCGTTTGCACTATACCCCAATGTCCTTGGTGAAGAAGCCGTAAAACAGAGGACTGTAACGAACGTGGGACCACGACTCTGGACTGATCATTATCAGAACGCAACAACAAAACCCCACGTCGAACAAAAAGTCTCTCCTTGTGAGCAAAAAATCGGCGAACCAACGGATCCTCGATCCGAGACTTCGACAAAGGCCATTGCGTAGCAACAAAACGCAAAACGGTAGCAAGGACCGGGTCAGCAGCTGTGGCTGCAGCTACACGACGAAAATCAATCGGAAACGATTCGACCACTTCATCGGTTTCCGAATCAATGAACATGCAAGAAAGTTCGGAAGAATCGAATGCTCTATCCTCAGCAACAGGCAAACGGGACAACGCATCGGCATTTCCGTGCTTAGCAGTGGACCGATACAAGATATCGTAGCGGTACTGCGAGAGGAAAATAGACCAGCGAATGAATTTCTGCGCTGTACATGGAGGTACAGGCTGGTTCGGATGAAAAAGCAACGTCAAAGGTTTGTGGTCTGTGATGATGGTAAAGTGACGACCATACAAGAAATCATGGAACTTAGTAACACCAAACACGAGAGCCAAAGCTTCTTTCTCTATCTGTGAATAATTTCTTTGCGCAGACGAGAGCAATTTGGACGCAAAGGCAATAGGGCGATCATGCGACCCATCTTTGTGCGCAAGCACAGCACCGATCCCGAAATCCGATGCATCTACCATCAACAAAAGGGGTTTCTGGGGATCGAATGGCGTAAGGCAAGTATTAGAAAGCAACGCCGATTTCAACTGGCGAAAGGCGCGTTCGCATTCCGTCGTCCAGACGAACGGAACACCCTTACGGCGTAAGCTATGAAGCGGAGCTGAAATGGAAGAG
The DNA here is from genome assembly GCF_023864345.2 of Schistocerca serialis cubense. Lineage (NCBI taxonomy): Eukaryota > Metazoa > Arthropoda > Insecta > Orthoptera > Acrididae > Schistocerca > Schistocerca serialis. The sequence continues at coordinate 288,149,480 of NC_064638.1, read as the reverse complement.
GCATTGCGCAGAAAGCGATGATAATAGTTAATTTTACCCAACACACTCTGTAGCTGCTTCAAATTCTGCGGCGAAGGCAAGTCTTGTATGGCACGGAGGTGCTCTGGACTCAGATGTATGCCTTGGGCATTGATTACATGTCCCAGGTATGGTAAGTTACGAGCAAAAAACATACATTTGTCCTTCTGCAAGCGAAGACCATTTTGTCGCAATACCTGAAATAATGTTCGTAGGTGTGCTAAATGCTTGCCTGCTGTCTTTCCGGAGATCACAATATCGTCCAGATAGTTCGCAGCAGTAGGGACCGATGCACAAACAGTTTGTAAATATTGCTGAAACAATGTGGGGGCGGATGCACACCCGAATGGCAGTCTTTTGAATCGGTACAAACCAAGATGCGTGTTAACCACCAAGACGCACGGGGATTCGGCGTCCACTGGGATTTGCAAGTACGCATCTGCTAGGTCCAACTTCGAAAAGTATTTACCCGGGCACAGTTTATCAAAAAGATCTTCCGGGCGGGGTAAGGGAAAAGTTGCAATCACGAGTTGTGGATTCACTGTTGCCTTGAAGTCCACACAAATTCTCAGTTTTCTGGAAGGTTTTGTCAAAATTACTAAGGGTTAGGCCCAGAGAGAAGCTTGGACACGTTCAATTACACCATGTGATTCTAAATCGTGTAATGTTCTTGCGACCTCATCACGCAATGCGTGAGGAACATTGCACGCTCTGAAAAATTTCCGTTGCGTGTTGACTTTCAGTTCCAAATGTGCTTCATAGTTCTGAGCGCAACCTAAGCCCGGTGCAAAAATGTCTGCAAATTCTTCACACAGACGAGAAACACTGTCTGAAGGCACAGTCTGATTCACTGATAGGACCTGATTTACTATAGACATGTTAAACAATTGAAATAAATCGAAACCAAACAAGTTCACTGCAGTAGAAGAACGAAGAACGTAAAATGATACAAGTTTTGTTTGTCCCTTATATGTTGCAAGAAGAGTGCACTGTCATAACATAGGGATATTCTGACCTGAATAACTATTTAACTTAACATTTGCGGCACGCAACGGAGGTTTGCCCAGTTGTTGGTACGTGTCGTGATTGATCAATGAAACAGCAGTTCCAGTATCGAGCTGGAATGCTATCACGTGGCCATGAATGTCCAAATCTACAAAAAGTTTATTGTCCTGCTGACGACAAGAGCGACTGTCTCGTGCAATTTGAACTGACACTGGGACAGAAGCACTTGCGACTTGACGCGAGTTTCGGCGACGTCGACGCACTGTATTTGTGGGACGAACACAGTCACTGTTAGAGACAGTGGCACTGGACGAAGTAGAATTAACTACATGAATGTCCATGGGTGAAGGTCCACGAGCCGGAGTATTCTTGGTTCGATTCTGGCGCGAAGCAAAGGGCCTGGAATGGTTGTGATTGTCTGATCTGAGCTTATTCTGGCAAACACTTTGAACATGTCCTTTCTTATTACAGTAAAAACAAATAGCTTGGCGTGACAGGCAATTGTCACGCGAATGTCTAGTTGCACACCGGGGGCATGATTTCACTGCATTTGTACACTGGCGCGGCACACCTGGTTTAGAGCGTGGCAGCAGCTGCGGACGGGTGCGAGGGCAGTTTACCGGGCCGTGCAGCGCGCCCGGCGGGCCGGTTAATGTTACACATGGCTGGCGAAGTTGCAAATGATTCCTGAGCAAAGTCAAGTGTGTCTTGTCGATCTAATATGTCTATCACTTGCTGAAGGGAGGGATTAACTAGTTTCAAAATCTGTTCCCGTATGCGAACGTCAGAAACGTTCTGTGCTATTGCATCATGTACCATAGTATCTGAATAAGGGAGTCCACATTCACACTCAAAAGCACAATCCCTTGTAAGGCCTTGCAAAGTTGCAACCCACTCCCTATTAGTTTGACCGGCCGTACGTTTTGTACGGAAGAAAGTATACCTTTTTGCAACTACATTAACTGTTTCTTTGAAATAGGCATCTAAAGCAGACAAAATTTCTTCGTAGGACAGAGTTACTATGTCGCGTTGGGGAAATAATTTCACTATCACACGGTACGTTTGCACCCCTACACACGCCAATAAATGAGGCTCGTTACCTTGAATTCTGTAGGCGGCGAGATGAAATCCAAACTGGCGTGACCATTCCGTCCATGTTTCCTCGTCTGCTTGAAAATTACGGAATGGTGGTGCAACTGCATGTTGTGGCTGCGGTAGCGATGAAGCGGCGGCGGCCGCATCGTTTTGCAGTGCACGTTGACCCTGGACGAGTTGTCCAAGGGCATCCAATAACGCCTGCGTCTGCTGATTCTGCAAGCGATAAAATTCGGACAGTACATCTGGCGAAGCCGTGACACAAGTAAATGTAAGCAATTAGAAAGAACAAGACCCTTTGTTGACTCGTCGCCAAAAATGTTGTGTCTAGACAAGACAGCCTAGACACAATGAGAGGAAGCCGAAAGGCACGCGCTAAGCTAAAGCAGGATGGCGTGAGGTCTGAAACAGGATATGTAATGAATGCTATAAAGAAAAGTACGTAGCTTCTGGAATACTTAACTTTAATCCATCCTTTTGGTACATCGGGAGATTGTGGCGATGCAAGTGAGACTCTTTAGATACATGCAATGTTACTAATGGCGCCTTGCTAGGTCGTAGCCATTGACTTAGCTGAAGGCTATTCTAACTATTGGCTCGGCTAATGAGCAATGCTTCGTCAGTGTAGTTTAGTTACGTCGTCCGTACAACTGGGGCGAGTGCTAGTCCGTATCTCGAGACCTGCCTTGTGGTGGCGCTCAGTCTGCGATTCCGGACAGTGGCGACACGCGGGTCCGACATGTACTAGTGGACCGCGGCCGATTTAAAGCTACCACCTAGCAAGTGTGGTGTCTGGCGGTGACACCACAAAATGCATCTCATCATTCCTCAGTACTTCACTATGCTACTTAATTCTAGACTTATTGTCCTGGAGGATTCTGTTAAACTTCAGTGTGTTCTTATCATTAGTAATCTTTCGTCTGAGTCTATATCTGCACATGGGTACCCCATACATCAGAGCAAAAATTTCGGTCACGTTACACTCCAAAGGGATGCGGAGACATTCAGTGGATGGGATGCGGAGATGTTCAGTGGGTTTGCAGGCACACGATGTCTCCTTAGAGAAGGGCTGTATCGTAGGGGTCTGGGGGTGGGTGCGGGGGGGGGGGGGGGGGAGAAAGGGGGTCAGCAGTACCAAAGGTTGTCAAGAATGTGCCCCTGTTGCTGATTGCACAGTGAATAGTCGTTTTCGGCCGTAAAATGTGTTTGGATAAGTGCCCCAAAGGAAGAGGTGTTTTCATTAACTTCCTGAGGCATTTTCGTATCTATACTGAATGACACGCGTCTGAAATATGGAAACCACGTGATTTCAACGCAGTGCATCGTTGTTCTGACCTTCATAGCAGAGGCGTCAAAAGAAGGGGTGAAATGTGGGTAAGAAGATGTGTGACGACCTTCCCATCTTGTGACTCGTCCACAGTGGCTTTGGGAGAATTGTGGTGAAATTTCGTACCAATGCTACTCCCTTTCACCTCAAATGAACTTGTTTTGGTGTGTGTTGACACCAAGCTAATTACTGTTTCAACGAGTCAGAGGGTGACGTTGCCGGGCGCCATGCTTATGGACCATTATGGAGAAAGGTTGTGGCACCTTTCAGCCAAATCTCAAACTTTTGGGTCGTAATTTTGGAGACAATAATGGAGATTCGAAAAAGTGACCCTTTAATTGTGTGGTGCATTGTGAAAGTGCTATCTTTCCAAAATTCAGAGCCATAATTTTTTGCCTCTATTTTTCTGAATCCGAAAATGTGTAATCTCACTAAAATAGCAAGTTAATTTATGAAATATTCAAATTAGAAATTTCAAAGTTCCAGATAATTGCTATTTTTAGACATACAGTTTTCAGTTAACCCAATGTTAACCTTCTCTAGTGCACTTATGTGTTACTTATTTTCAAAATTATTATTGACGTATAATTAAGCTGTACTCTGGATCATTCCTAAAGTTTTCCTGTGCACTTCTGCACGTACCACACGTGCTCAAAGCCACGGGCAGTCGACGTTTGGAAATCATTAGGTGCAATTATTATGTGGGTCAGAGATATGTAACATTAGGACATTAACTAATATGACTATGAAGTGCCACTTTTAAACTTACGTTAGGCTAAATGGAACCTATATAAGGCTCTGGCCTGGTATAAGAAGACATTTTTAAATTAATACTCAAACTGATCATCGAAAATGTGCTGGAAATACAACAAATTTGAACTAAGTAAAACTTAAGTTCGGTTGTATTGTTTGAAGTTATTGATAACCATTCAAAGCATTTATTTAGTAATCAGGCAAGAAGACGACTTGGAAGAGTTGTGAAGCATCGAAATAAACAGGTCTGTAGCCTCGTACTGGCTGTAACATTTCTTTCATCGAGATCAGATAAGAGACAACACAGGCTTTGCGGGGCAGCACCTAGGGCGGCATATCTGTTGCAAGTCCCCAACAGACTAGCTATGGTAAGGGCCCCCCAGTACTGATCGTTAAATGTTGATACCAAACGGAACACTTCGTGTCGCCTGTTCTCTGTTCCAGATTGCTTCCACACTTAGCGAGGCCAAAGTTGTGAAAAGTAACTGATGAACTGTTGCTGTGATGTCTGTATGAGAGGATGATTAATTAATTAATGACAGGAACTGCACTTATATTTAAATGCCTTGCGCAATATGAGACATAATCACAGCTGTTAACTAAATGTTTTGAATGTCATTTTTCTTCTACTTACTGCGTTGTATTACAACAGGCTTAATTTAATTTCATATTCCTTACTACATATATGTTCCGAATTTTCAGATGGCGTCCCTATAAAGCGCATTCACGAATTCATGTTCCTTCCGTTTCAAATTTATACACTACTGGCCATTAAAATTGCTACACCACGAAGATGACGTGCTACAGACACGAAATTTAACCGACAGGAAGAAGATGCTGTGATAGGCCAATGATTAGCTTTTCAGAGCATTCACACAAGGTTGGCGCCGGTGGCGACACCTACAACGTGCTGACATGAGGAAAGTTTCCAACCGATTTCTCATACACAAACAGCAACTGACCGGCGTTGCCTGGTGAAACGGTGTTGTAATGCCTCATGTAAGGAGGAGAAATGCGTCCCATCACGTTTCCGACTTTGATAAAGGTCGGATTGTAGCATACCGCGATTGCGGTTTATCATATCGCGACATTGCTGCTCGCGTTGGTCGAGATCCAATGACTGTTAGTAGGATATGGAATCGGTGGATTCAGGAGGGTAATACGGAATGCCGTGCTCCATCCCAACGAGCTCGTATCACTAGCAGTCGAGATGACAGGCATCTTATCCGCATGGCTGTAACGGATCGTGCAGCCACGTCTCGATCCCTGAGTTAACAGATGGGGACGTTTGTAAGACAACAACCATCTGCACGAACAGTTCGACGACGTTTGCAGCAGCATGATCAGCTAGGACACCATGGCTGCGGTTACCCTTGACACTGCATCACAAACAGGAACGCCTGCGATGGTGTACTCCACGACGAACCTGGGTGCACGAATGACAAAACGTCATTTTTTCGGATGAGTCCCAGGTTCTGTTTACAGCATCATGATGGTCGCATCCATGTTGGGCGACATCGCGGTGAACGCATATTGGAGGCGTATATTCGTCATCGCCATACTGGCGTATCACCCAGCGTGATGGTATGGGGTGCCATTGGTTACGCGTCTCGGTCACCTCTTGTTCGCATTGACGGCACTTTGAACAGTGGTCGCTACAGTTCAGATGTGTTACGACCCGTGGCTCTACCCTTCATTCGATCCCTGCGAAACCCTACATTTCAGCAGGATAATGCACGAGCGCATGTTGCAGGCCCTGTACGGCCTTTCTGGATGCAGAAAATGTTCGACTGCTGCCCTGGCCAGCACATTCTCCAGATCTCTCACCAACTGAAAACATCTGGTCAATGGTGGCCGAGCAACTGGCTCGTCAGAATACGCCAGTCACTACTCTCGATGAACTGTGGTATCGTGTTGAAGCTGCATGGGCAGCTGTACCTGTACACGCCATCCAAGCTCTGTTTGACTCAATTCCCAGGCGTATCAAGGCCGTTATTACTGCCAGAGGTGGTTGTTCTGGGTACTGATTTGTCAGGATCTATGCACCCAAATTGCGTGAAAATGTAATCACACGTCAGTTCTAGTATAATATATTTGTCCAATGAATACCCGTTTATCGTCTGCATTTCTTCTTGGTGTAGCAATTTTAATGGCCAGTAGTGTATCTCAGGAATTGATCAGTATGAGGCACAAACGCCCGTGAATTGTCAGTACTTTAAGACGAGCAATAAAACATTCTCAGGAACTTTAACTCTGCGCTACTTACTTCTCTGCTTCTGAGATAAGCGGCAAACATAACTTAGCTCACAGCCTAATTCACCAACATCAATTGAAATTAAGCACAGCTTCAAATAGTAGTTTGTCTGTGAGCATTATTTTTTGTTACTGAATGGGAGAACTACGCTTTTAACAAGTTCTCAACGTTCGTTGACGTTTTTGTATTCGGCTGTTAGGTACTAGACGCAGAAGTCATGGGACAGCGATATTCACATATACAGATGGCGGTAGTATCGGTACAGGAGGTAAAGGAGGTCAGCGCTTCGGTGGAGCTGCCCTTTGTACTCAAGTGATTAGTGTGTAAAAGGTTTCTGACGTGAAACTTCCTGGCAGATTAAAACTGTGTGCCCGACCGAGACTCGAACTCGGGACCTTTGCCTTTCGCGGGCAAGTGCTCTACCAACTGAGCTACCGAAGCACGACTCACGCCCGGTACTCACAGCTTTACTTCTGCCAGTACCTCGTCTCCTACCTTCCAAACTTTACAGAAGGTCTCCTGCGAACCTTGCAGAACTAGCACTCCTGAAAGAAAGGATATTGCGAAGACATGGCAGAAGTAAAGCTGTGAGTACCGGGCGTGAGTCGTGCTTCGGTAGCTCAGATGGTAGAGCACTTTCCCGCGAAAGGCAAAGGTCCCGAGTTCGAGTCTCGGTCGGGCACATAGTTTTAACCTGCCAGGAAGTTTCATATCAGCGTACACTGCGCTGCAGAGTGAAAATCTCATTCTGGTTTCTGACGTGTTTATGGCTGCCAGACGGGAGTTAACAGGCTTCGAACGCGGAATGGTAGTTGGAGCTAGACGCATGGGACATTCTATTATGGAAATCATTAGGGAATTCAGTGTTCCGATGTCCACAGTGTCAAGAAAGTGCCTAGAATATCAAATTTCAGGCATTACCTCTACCATGGACAACGCAGTGACTGACGGCCTTCACTTAACGACCGATAGCAGCGGCGTTTCCTTAGCGTTGTCGGTGCTAACACAGAAGCAACACTGCGTAAAATTACTGCAGAAATCAATGTGGGACATACGAAGAGCGTATCCGCTAGGACAGTGCGGTAAAATACTGCGTTGATGAGCAGCAGACGACCGACGTGAGCGCCCTTGCTCGTGACCATATCAGCTAGGGGCTACAAGCCGACAGAACTGTGGACTGGTCAGATAAGCCCATTTTTAGTTGATAAGAGCTGATGATAGGGTTCGAGTGTGGCGTAGACTCTATGAAGCCATGGACGCAAGTATTCCACAAGGCAGTGTGCAAGCTCGTGGTGGCTCCATAATGATGTGGGCTGTGTTTACTGGAGTGGACTGGGTCCTCTAATCCGACTCAGCCGATAATTAAAAGGAAATGCTTGTGTTGGGATACGTGGAGTCCATTTGTAGCCATTTAAAGACATCATGTTCCCAAACGTGTCACTGGGTCACAATTGTTTGGGGTTTGTTTGAAGAACATACTGAACAGTTCGAGCGAATGATGTGGCCACCCAGATCGCCTGACATGGATCCATCGAACATTTCTGGGACATAATCGACAGGTCAGTTCGAGCAAAAAATCCTGCATCGGCAACACTTTCCCAATTATGGACGGCTATGGTGGCAATATGGCTCACAATATTTCTGCAGGGGACTTCCAATGACTTGTTGAGTGCATGTCACGTCGAGTTACTGCACTACACTGAGCAAAAAGTAAGTCCGACACTGTATTGGGAGATATCCCATGACTTGTATCACCTCAGTGTATTATTATGAAATATGAGGTGCCATCCAAAATTTTCGGGACTGGAGCTGCCATCTGCTGAAAACCTTATCGTTGGACTAATGGTCACCATCACCCTCGAAGCAGTTCCCATCCGCACGTACACACCGGTCCCAGCACATCTCCCTCTGGTCAAACGTTTTCTGGAAGTCCTGTTCTTTGAAGATGTTTATCACCACCAGTGATGCTTCTTGAATCTTCTCTAGAGTGTCGAATCGACGGTCTTTCAACTTGAGATTCAGTTTTGGGAATAGCGTGAAGTCCAAAGGTGCCAAATCTGGTGAGTACGGTAGGTGGGATACGACCGATAAAACACCATGTTGTGTTTTGGCCAAAAAGGTCTTGGTGAGGAACGACCTGTGACAGGACCATTGTTGTCATGCAGCAGCCAGTTCCCTTGACACGAAAGTTCGGGCTGTCATCGTCGCACGTTTTCACGGAGCTGGCGCACAAACAGCAGTACGCAGAATTCACTGTTTCGTTGGGTGGGACGAATCCTTTGTGCACAATTCCCTTGGTATCAAAGAAACAGACGATCATGCTCTTCACTTTGCTCTTCACCTGTCTCGCTTTTTTGGGTCTTGGGAGAGCCTGGGCTCTTCCACTCGGACGATTGTTGCTTTTTATCTGAGTCTTAACCGTAAATTCAGCTCTCATCGCTGGTGATAACCGTGCTAAGAAGGCTGGATCATCAGATGCGGTCTAACGAAGGTCCGTGCACACTTCAACACACTGTGCCTTCTGATCAGCAGGCAAGATCCTTCGCACAAATTCTGCAGCATGCCCAATTCATTAGTCAACATTCGTTGACATGTCCCATAACCAATACCCACTTCATCGGCAAGATCTTGAATGGTTCGACGTCGATCAGTACGAACCAATTGTTGAAGTTTGGCAACAATGTGTAGCGTTGTGCGGCTAATGGGCCTTACAGTGTGAGCATTATCTTTGACGTCTGTACGGCCGGCCCTGAACCGAGCAATGCCACTCAAACAAACGAGTACGGTTCACGCTCTGTCTCCAAAACACTTGTTGAATAATTGCAAGGGTCTCCGTAGCACTTTTCCCGAGACTTGCACAGAATTTGATACACACGCGCTGTTCTGTTCGCGGATCCATCGTAAAATCGCCACACACCAAACACAGAGCATTACGGAAATCATTGTGGACACGCAACACGTCCTGCCAGCTGAACGCCACTCCGCACACTGACTTATCAGATATGCAGCTCTCGCCACCTAGTGGTGCAATGATCTGCTACTCCTACTTTCCAGATGGCAGCACCAGTCCCGAAAATTATGGACTCCACCTCACACGATTGAAAACGCGGGCCGCACGGGTACTTGAGTCTGGCCGCAAGCTGCCTGTGGGCCGCAGTTTGACGACCACTGGTCGAAATGAATTTTCAATACATGGTCCATCATTACATACCTGTAAAACACACTACTGGCCATTAAAATTGGTACACTATGAAGATTATATGCTACAGACGCGAAATTTAACGGACAGGAAGAAGATGCTGTGATATGCAAATGATTATCTTTTCACAGGATTCACACAAGGTTGGCGCCAGTGGCGACACTTATAACGTGCTGACATGAGGAAAGTTTCCAACCGATTTCTCATACACAAACAGCAGTTGACCGGCGTTGCCTGGTGAAACGTTGTTGTGATGCCTCGTGTAAGGAGGAGCAATGCGTACCATCACGTTTCCGACTTTGATGAAGATCGGATTGTAGCCTATCGTGATTACGGTTTATCGTATCACGACAATGCTGCTCGCGTTGGTCGAGATCCAATGACTGTTAGCAGAATATGGAATCGGTGGGTTCAGGAGGGAAATATGGATTGCCGTGCTGGATCCCAACGGCATCGTATCACTAGCAGTCGAGATGACAGGCATCTTATACACATGGCTGTAACGGATCGTCCAGCCACGTCTCGTTCCCTGAGTCAACAGATGGGGACGTTTGCAAGACAATAACCATCTGCACGAACAGTTCGACGACGTTTGCAGCAGCATGGACTATCAGCTCGGAGATCGCGGCTGCGGTTACCGTTGATGCTGCCTCACAGACATGAGCGCCTGCGATGTTGTACTCAACAACGAACCTGGGTGCACGAATGGCAAAACTTCATTTTTTCGGATGAATTCAGGTTCTGTTTACAGCATCATGATGGTCGCATCCGTGTTTGGCGACATCGCGGTGAATGCACATTGGAAGAGTGTATTCGTCATCGCCATACTGGCATATCACCCGGCGTGATGGTATGGGGTGCCATTGGTTACACGTCTCGGTCACCTCTTGTTCGCATTGACGACACTTTGAACAGTGGTCGCTACATTTCAGATGTGTTACGACCTGTGGCTCTACCCTTCATCCGATCCCTACGAAACCCTACATTTCAGCAGGATAATGCACAATCGCATGTTGCAGGTCCTGTACGGGCCTTTCTGGATACAGAAAAAGTTCGACTGCTGCCCTAGCTAGCACATTCTCCAGATCTCTCACCGATTGAAAACATCTGGTCAATGGTGGCCGAGCAACTGGCTCGCCACAATACGCCAGTCACTACTCTTGATGAACTGTGGTATCGTGTTGAAGCTGCATGGGCAGCTGTACCTGTACACGCCATCCAAGCTCTGTTTGACTCAATGCCCAGGCGTATCAAGGCCGTTATTCCGGCCAGAGGTGGTTGTTCTGGGTACTGATTTCTCAGGATCTATGCACCCAAATTGCTTGAAAATGTAATCACATGTCAGTTCTAGTATGACATACACTCCTGGAAATGGAAAAAAGAACACATTGACACCGGTGTGTCAGACCCACCATACTTGCTCCGGACACTGCGAGAGGGCTGTACAAGCAATGATCACACGCACGGCACAGCGGACACACCAGGAACCGCGGTGTTGGCCGTCGAATGCCGCTAGCTGCGCAGCATTTATGCACCGCCGCCGTCAGTGTCAGCCAGTTTGCCGTGGCATACGGAGCTCCATCGCAGTCTTTAACACTGGTAGCATGCCGCGACAGCGTGGACGTGAACCGTATGTGCAGTTGACGGACTTTGAGCGAGGGCGTATAGTGGGCATGCGGGAGGCCGGGTGGACGTACCGCCGAATTGCTCAACACGTGGGGCGTGAGGTCTCCACAGTACATCGATGTTGTCGCCAGTGGTCGGCGGAAGGTGCACGTGCCCGTCGACCTGGGACCGGACCGCAGCGACGCACGGATGCACGCCAAGACCGTAGGATCCTACGCAGTGCCGTAGGGGACCGCACCGCCACTTCCCAGCAAATTAGGGACACTGTTGCTCCTGGGGTATCGGCGAGGACCATTCGCAACCGTCTCCATGAAGCTGGGCTACGGTCCCGCACACCGTTAGGCTGTCTTCCGCTCACGCCCCAACATCGTGCAGCCCGCCTCCAGTGGTGTCCCGACAGGCGTGAATGGAGGGACGAATGGAGACGTGTCGTCTTCAGCGATGAGAGTCGCTTCTGCCTTGGTGCCAATGATGGTCGTATGCGTGTTTGGCGCCGTGCAGGTGAGCGCCACAATCAGGACTGCATACGACCGAGGCACACAGGGCCAACACCCGGCATCATGGTGTGGGGAGCGATCTCCTACACTGGCCGTACACCACTGGTGATCGTCGAGGGGACACTGAATAGTGCACGGTACATCCAAACCGTCATCGAACCCATCGTTCTACCATTCCTAGACCGGCAAGGGAACTTGCTGTTCCAACAGGACAATGCACGTCCGCATGTATCCCGTGCCACCCAACGTGCTCTAGAAGGTGTAAGTCAACTACCCTGGCCAGCAAGATCTCCGGATCTGTCCCCCATTGAGCATGTTTGGGACTGGATGAAGCGTTGTCTCACGCGGTCTGCACGTCCAGCAAGAACGCTGGTCCAACTGAGGCGCCAGGTGGAAATGGCATGGCAAGCCGTTCCACAGGACTACATCCAGCATCTCTACGATCGTCTCCATGGGAGAATAGCAGCCTGCATTGCTGCGAAAGGTGGATATACACTGTACTAGTGCCAAAATTGTGCATGCTCTGTTGCCTGTGTCTATGTGCCTGTGGTTCTGTCAGTGTGATCATGTGATGTATCTGACCCCAGGAATGTGTCAATAAAGTTTCCCCTTCCTGGGACAATGAATTCACGGTGTTCTTATTTCAATTTCCAGGAGTGTATTTGTCCAATGAATACCTGTTTACCATCTGCATTTCTTCTTGGTGTAGCAATTTTAATGGCCAGTAGTGCATAGGCCGTTCTCAGTCGCCTGTGTTTAACAGAAGACATGGTCCGTGAGAAGCTGTGGAGGAGAAACGGCGGTCCTCGTATCCCTTCTGACTGAAGGCTGATGCGCGCTGATAACCAGCCAAGGCCGTGGCGGCGGCAGCGCCAGGGCACACCCCACAGCGGCCTGCCGTTCACTGCTGTACGCGCCGAATTACTGTTGCCACATTCTGTAGCGAATTTACACTGGCGAAACGCTCAATAGGGCGTCGAAATAATTTAATCCTTTCACAACCATTGCAACGGCCATCGGCGAACGGACTGTGCTGTCTAACGTCGACATTGAGCTTGCCTGAATGTGGTGTACGCTATCTCGACGCGCTCCAGCGGCAGGTGTCGGCTAAATCTCGCTCGCACATCACACTGTTTACGAAATGGACATTAGCTCTCTGGTGCTTATGCTGGTTATGTTGTTCAGCCTGCGGTATACATACACATACACAAAATTGCTGCACCAAGAAGAAATGCAGATGATAAACGGGTATTCATTGGACAAATATATTATACTAGAACTGACATGTGATTACATTTTCATGCAATTTGGGTGCATAGATCCTGACAAATCAGTAGCCAGAACAACCACCTCTGGCAGTAATAACGGCCTTGATACGCCTGGGCATTGAGTCAAACAGAGCTTGGATGGCGTGTACAGGTACAGCTGCCCATGCAGCTTCAACACGATACCAGAGTTCATCAAGAGTAGTGACTGGCGTATTGTGACGAGCCAGTTGCTCGGCCACCATTGACCAGACGTTTTCAATTGGTGAGAGATCTGGAGAATGTGCTGGCCAGGGCAGCAGTCGAACATTTTCTGAATCCAGAAAGGCCCGTACAGGACCTGCAACATGCGCTCGTGCATCATCCTGCTGGAATGTAGGGTTTCGCAGGGATCGAATGAAGGGTAGAGCCACGGGTCGTAACACATCTGAAATGTTACGTCCACTGTTCAAAGTGCAGTCACTGCGAACAAGAGGTGACCGAGACGTGTAACCAATGGCACCCCATACCATCTCGCCGGGTGATATGCCAGTATGGCGATGACGAATACTGGCTTCCAATGTGCGTTCACCGCGATGTCGCCAAACACGGATGCGACCATCATGATGCTGTAAACAGAATCTGGATTCATCCGAAAACATGACGTTTTGCCATTCGTGCACCCAGGTTCGTCGTTGAGTACACCATCGCAGGCGCTCCTGTCTGTGATGCAGTGTCAAGGGTGACCGCAGCCATAGAGCTGATAGTCTATGCTGCTGCAAACGTCGTCGAACTGTTTGTGCAGATGGCTGTTTTCTTGCAAACGTCCCCATCTGTTGACTCAGGGATCGAGACGTGGCTGCACGATCCGTTACAGCCATGCGGATAAGATGCCTGTCATCTCGACTGCTAGTGATACGAGGCCGTTGGGATCCAACACGGCGTTCCGTATTACCCTCCTGAACCCACCGATTCCATATTCTGCCAACAGTCATTGGATCTCGACCAACGCGAGCGGCAATGTCGCGATACGATAAACCGCAATCGCGATAGGCTACAATCCGACCTTTATCAAATTCTGAAACGTGATGGTACGCATTTTTCCTCCTTACGCGAGGCATCACAACAACGTTTCACCAGGCAACGCCGGTCAACTGCTGTTTGTGTATGAGAAATCGGTTGGAAACTTTCCTCATGTCAGCACATTGTAGGTGTCGCCACCGGCGCCAACGTTGTGTGAATGCTCTGAAAAGCTAATCATTTGCATATCACAGCATCTTCTTCTTGTCGGTTAAATTTCGCGTCTGTAGCACGTCATCTTCGTGGTGTAGCAATTTTAATGGCCAATAGTGTAAATAAAAACTTCAATATCGTTGGGCATGTTATGAGGCAAAAAGAAAAGTACCGTGTCCAATCAATAAGGACACTGACTTATAAAAGTTCTGCCGCGCGAGGTTGCCGCTCGGTTAGGGACACCTTGTCACGGTCCGCGTGGTTCTCCCCGTCGGAGATTCGTGCCGTCCTTCGGGCATTGGTGTGTGTGTTGTCCGTAACGTAAGTTAGTTTAAGTTAGATTAAGTAGTCGTTAAGTTCAGAAAACCGTGATCTCAGCAGTTTGGTCCCTTAAGACCTTACTATAAATTTTACAAATTATAAAAGTTCTATTAAAATTGTTTGATACAAATTATTGCTTGATCACTGTTCCTTTTCAGCAGGAGAATCCTTACAAAGTATGAAATAGAAACTACAAACAAGAAAGTGTAAAATATCTTGCTGCAACTAGTGCAAGCTGTCTTTCAGTTTAAGCCAATCAGACAAACCCATTCCTCAGAAAGACCACAATTATATTTACGTAACATCGAATATTATGGAATATACTTTTAATAAACTAATAAGAAAGTTTCAGAATCTATTAGAAAACGCGAGAGCTAGGAATAATATTAATAAAATTATGTGCAACTAGTGAGGCGCGATCCGACAAACACATCACCTACTACCTTACGATTCTGCAACACTACTCATTCCTCTTTTTTAATGTAGTGTTAAGACCTCGTCCACTTCAGGCGTTGGCCCCCATCATCCATACTACTCCCAAATACTTATCTAACCTAAAAACAAAAACAAAGCTAGTGCCACCGCCACTTTCACCCTAAAGCTAACTAGGACGGTCGCGAGCCACCACTTCAGGTTCCGCCCGCGAACAAAACTTAAATACGTCTCTGAACATTTTATTAAAAAAAGAAAAGGATAAAAGAAGAGGTACAATACTTTATTATATTTTATTTGTTGTTCATTTTGTTCTTACGTTTATATTTGTAATTTTTTTTGTTTTATCTTTTTTCTCGGGGGTGTCCACAGCAGCCAGACGGCGGGATGACCCGGTCGTCTTCTCGTTCATCGAGGGTGAAACACCCTATAATTACCGTTGATGTGTCTCATCAGTCCATCATGTGCAATATCTCAGTCCCTTCGCACACCCGGTACACCCCAATGGTCTGGAGGGCGCGTAAACAACGACCCCAAGTAATTCGTAAAGAGCGTACCATACGACGCTTTGCGCCGTAAAATCGTGTAGTTGCTCTTTAAATAATGCCAGAAATTTATCAACGCTCTCATTAAAAAAGTATGACAATGCCATACCCTTAACCCACACCGTGGCGTTATGACGAGTAGCAGAGAAGTAAGTGGCGTCGGGATGGATCAGTTCGATGGGCTCTACGGACTGAGGCGTCCGTCACAGCAACAATGCCAACATGCGCCGTGTGAGGAGCCAGCAGTCAGTAGCTGTACCACAAATAAACGGTGCATGCCGGTGTCGACAGCGGCGCATCTGGGGCAGACAGGATCCTCGGCAAGATGAATCATGTGTAAACGTCGTCGGGTGGGGAATTTTTTAGTCGTTATCACACATCACAGCGCCCCGACCGTGGTGGGAAGGAAAGGCGAGTGTATGTTACTTCACATCCGCCTCCAGCCAACTGCCGCATGTCGGCGTTCAACCACATTAGCAGGCAGCGTCCGTTGAAAGTAGCGGTAGAAGTCCTTGGTTCTACGATCCGGTGTCCTCTAAACCGACCACAAAAATAGTGGCCATACTTTGCATCTTACCGTCTACTGAAAGGTTTCATCATAGATATGAAATTGTATCAAGAACATCGCATTTCTTATGGATCCTCAGTGTGTCGTTGCCTTGAAACCATACTTTTATAACACACAGTTTACAATAATTCTTTAACCATCAATATGACGTTTCCCATCATTTTATTAGAAACAAATTACAATTAACGCCAAGTTTTCGACAGCGTAATGGTTCAAATGGCTCTGAGCACTATGGGATTTAACATCTGAGGTCGTCAGTCCCCTAGAACTTAGAACTACTTAAACCTAACTAACCTAAGGACATCACACACATCCATGCCCGAGGCAGGATTCGAACCTGCGACAGCAGCGGTCGCACTGTTCCAGACTGAAGCGCCTAGAACCGCTCGGCCTCACCGGCCGGCGAATATTTTCACATTAATGCAATGTCTGAAAGTTGTTTCCAAGAAGCTATCTTCTCAGTACCTTTAAGTGTGTGTAATAGGAGTCGTTTGGTATGGTGTATGTGGTATTTCAACAATAGCACTTCCAGTTAGCTCACAACAAAGAGGTCTAGGGTCTCACAGGCCAGCCGCGTGCACTGGTGTCAGTTTATTGTTGGCTACGCCAAGGTTATTCATGCACGCGCATATTTGCGGTATCTGCTTAGGTTAGTGGTAGAACAGATTTTTTCGTGCTTTGTATCTTATTTTAGTGTGTTGGAAGTGTTGTAACTGCCTCATGGCTTATTCTTACGAGGCACAAGAGGAGAGAATTAGGAGCTTAATAGAAGAAGTAATGGCTGAAAGTGACGCTGGTCATCCTGAAGATGGAGAAATCGACTTTGAAGAAATTCAGGACCCAGAGTGGAAAAGTGATTCCGGCAGCGAACAAAAAAACGTCGAGTGGTGAATCAGAAGACAGTGATTGTGGTGCTGACAGTGACGTTGTCATAACATCATAACTCATTTACCAGGTGTGAAAGGTGCTGCGAAAAGTGCTACAAATCCTCTACAGTAATGGGAACTGTTTTTTGATGAAAACATTATACACATACTCTTTGACTGCACTAATAGGTACATTCAAAGTATCGAGGGAAACTTTTCAAGGGAAAGAGATGCACAACAAACTAATAAAGCTGAAATAAAGGCCTTATTGGGATTATTGTACTAAGCTTGTGTAATGCGTGCCCATCGGCTAACTCTACAAGATTTGTGGCGAACAGATATCATAGGAGTTGAAATATTTCATCTCACAATGGGCACAAACAGATTTAGTTTTCTCCTTCGATGCCTTAGATTCGACGATAAACAAACAACAATGGAAAGGGAGAAAACATATCACATAGCGGCGATAAAACAGGTGTTCAGTCTAATTGTTAAAAACTTTCAGAAGGCTTATACAGTTTCTGAATACGTGACTGATGATGAAAAACTAGAAGCATTCCGTGGAAGATGCAGATTCCGACAGTACATGGCAAATAAGCCAAACAAGTATGGCGTAAAGATTTTTGCAGCAGTGGATGCCAGAATGTTTTACACATTCAACATGGAGGTGTATGTTGGGCAACAGCCTGAAGGCCCTTACAGACAGGACAACAGACCAGTTGAACTTGTTCAGAGACTTTGCCAACCTATCCTGAATACAGGTCGCAAAATAACTTGCAAAAATTATTTTACAAGTTACGAGCTTGCAAACACATTCATTACGAAGAAGACGACCATCGTTGGTACCCTGAGGAAGAACAAGAGACAAGTCCCAATGGGATTTATTAACAGTAAAAACCGACAAGAAAAGTCATCTATGTTTGGGTTTCAGAAAAATTGCACCTTAATCTCTTGTGTGCCGAAACGAAATAGAGTGGTATTACTACTGTCAACGATGCACCACAATGGAAATATTGTCGAAAATACAGGGAATGATAAAAAAACCAGAAATTATCACTTTCTATAACCTTACTAAGGGTGGAGTTGACGTTGTAGACGGAATGAGTGCAACATATAATATAGCTAGAAACACAAGAAGATGGCCAATGGTTGTTTTTTATAGCATCGTGAACACAGCTCCGATAAATGCTGCTATTATTTTCAACTCAAATCAGAAAGAACAACTGAGAAGAAGAGAGTTTGTGAGGCAGCTTTCTTTTGTGCTTCTGCATGATCATCTTCAGCAAATAGTAATGTCAAAAATATTGCCAGCTGAGAGAATTGGAGAGCTTTGCAGTGTGAAAATTTCTGAAGTGGAATCAACTGTGACTTCACGCGGACGGTGTGTGGACTGCAGAAGCAAAAACAGAAAAACAAGATATATTTGTAAGAACTGCAAGAAATACATTTGCCTTGAACATTCTGTTACTGTGTGCCAAGACTGTATCGACAAAATATCTGATTGAATACACGCATTAGTTTGATAACAGCCAAATTTTATGTATCTCCATTTGTGTAAATATTTTTTACCAAAATATTAAATTTGTCCCTTAAATATATTTACTAAATTGATTTTTAATGATATTACTTCATTTAATAACGCTTACCTCCATACTATACATCTAAATGCAAATTCAGAAAGATAGAAACTGCAAGGGTCTGTGGGACCAGCTGCGTGTACTGCCATCCTGTTTCCAGGTGCGTGCACTGCCGGGTTAAGTAGCGCTTATTTCAAAGAACCAAATTCCAACTGTGCCTGTTCGTCCCAGTTCCAAATAGTGTTTTTGCCAGTGAGAAGACAAAGTTTTGGAGTTACTAGAATTTGCATATTCAGGAAACGACGGTAGAAGTTCACGAGACGTAGAAAACTGCGAACTTGTCTTTTTGTTGACGGAAGAGAAATGGCTCTGGTTGCTTCCAGCTTTTCAGGATCCGGCTGAACGCCCTCAGAAGAAATCATGTGACGCAAAAACTTCGCCTTTGTCCTACAGAATTCAGATTTTTCCATGTTGACTGTAATTCCATATTCAGCAAAAATGCGAAACAAACTGTTGAGGATACGATTACGTTGTTCCCAAGAGGCTTCTGCTATTAAAATATCGTCCACGCACAAGGTGATGTGTCGTTTTAAAAACTCAGGTAATATGGAATTTAGCTCACGAATGAATGCTGCCGAAGAAATGTTCGAACCAAGAGGAAGTTTCCGAAATTGATAACAAACGCCGAAAAAAAAGCCGTGCATTTTCTTCAGTCTGGATGAAGCTCATTTGATAAAAGCTGGATCTGAGATCAATAGAAAACAACTTTTTTACGCCATTGAAATTTTGAATTTCTTCCGACGTTTGCGGTCTGTCTGTTTCAGGAATGGTTACGGTACGTATCTGTCCGTAATCTAAGACAAGCCTGATCGACCCGTTTTTCTTCTCAACAACATGTAATGAATTATTGTATGAGCTGCTTCAATAATGCCTTCGTCAAGCATATATTGTATTTCCATTCTAACACAGTCCCTGTGAAGTGCCGGAATTACGTATGTCCTGGCGCAAAATTTTGTATGCCCTCGAACACGAAATCTGTATTGAAATGCTTTAATTGTTCCTGTTTTTTGAGCAAAAACTGTGGAATGTGCTTGTAAGATGTCAAAAAGGTTCTGCCTATCAGTGTCATCACAGTTCGCAATAGTTTGACTTTCTGTCTGAATTAAAACGTTAGCATCTAATACGTCATCAATACCATCTTTGTCAGTACGTGCAAAGTGATTATTAGTGCCAAATTCCGTCGAAAGTTCCAGACTGTGATCTGACAAAAAGTAAAGCCAGCTGAATTCCTCGTCATGGTTTGAAAGCCAATCTTCAAATTTCAGTTGCCTTTTTTCTCTAAACATTCAGCGTCGTGAAAGTTTAAAATTGTTGTACACTCATTCAAAAATCTGCACCTAATATAATCTCCGCCGACAATACTGGAACAATAACAAAATTCATAATGATTCTGTGGGTTTGACAAAACAAATCTAAGTTAGTTTTTTGGTGTACATCAACACTTTTTCAAAAAATTGCACCTTGTAATTTAATCTTACGTAAAGTAAGTGGGGTTCAGTCGTTCGATTTGTTGCATTTACTGAAAGCTGTTTCACTAACTACCGAAGTAGGAGTGCCGGAGTGAAGTATTGCAATAATTTTAAGTCATTTGTTGTGATGTGACTTCAGGATATGCACTATTGTTCTGTTTCATATCAAGTTCCTGGAGTAAAATGTCGCTAATGTCTTCCATTTTCACGTAATTGATAGTCACGGCAGCGACGTCGTCACCTTCATAAGTACAGTATGTGGTTGCCTGCAGTGCGAGTCGTTGTCATTTATCTCTTTGTTATCCCGCGTCGTTACTGGGATTTGGAGGTCTAATTTCTACAATTTCAGCTTGTCGAGAGGGCCCTATTTGAATCACGCCAGTTCCGATTAAGTTCATGACTGGAGCGTTTGTCATCTTGTCGGCAATTTCTGTAATTTCTTTCTTGTCGATTAAGTGGTGGAGAATTTCTCCTGGAATCGTAATTATGAGGTGGACTGTCGCGTCTGAAATCATTTTGTGATCTTTTCTGTAATTTTTGTTATTTTGCCATGATTGTCATACGGGTGGTGTCTGTTTTAGTCACGATTTGCGTTATAACAGTAGCTTGTCGTGTACGGTTGTTATTACTGTCGTCACGAAATTGTGATGGACATGACCTGTAATTGTTGTTGTTTTCCTGTTTTCGCATCATGCAATTGTCCGTGTCGATTTCCAATTCTTGCAAAAGTCCCTGAAAAGCTTCTGTATCACCTTTACAACGTCCAACCAAAATAATAAGTCTTAAGTGTTCAGGCAATTCAATTAAGCAAATGCGAATAAGTTCCGATGGGCTGTACGGGTTTGACAAATACTGACTTTTGTGTAACATATCTACAAAATATATTACAGGGCTGGAAAATTCAGACTGTTCGAAATGCGTCATCATTATAATACTGTGTTTTACTCGAGCTTGTTTAGCCTGAGACCAATATGCAGAAAGGAAGGCTTCACTGTGACAGTCGCGAATAACCGATTGCATTCCTTAAGTTGGTTCATTTTCTAAATAGCCACACACAAATTCTAATCTATGCTCTAATGACCTATTAGGAGGAAAACAAAGAGAAAATTGATGAAGCAAAGCTTGTGGGTGTAATTCATTTCTAGAATACTTGATTATGCATTGTGATGGGCGTCTTAATAGTCAAAGTCATCGTGTCGCCGAGTCGCAAATCGGCCATTGTTACGTCCTGTCGGCGGTTCCATCTCAAGGCTCGGTGCACCCTGCCGACTCCTTTCACCATCCCCAAAATACCATGTATTATTACTGTGTAACTTGTCCGTATTTCTAAATCCCTCTTCCCGTGTTGTAGCCCGAGTATCCTCTGAAATATGTAATTCTTGTATCACCTGTGCCAATTGATCTTGTACTTTCCGCATTTCTCTTTTGTCTTGCGTATTGATTTATGTCTGACTGTCCAAATTTCCTAATTTCCTCGTATTCCTCTGTGTCAGTAAAGGCTAACGGTCTTGTATCGTTCCAATCATCATCTACATTTGTAGATAAATTTGTTAACTGATCCGATAGTTCGGTTACTTTTTCCGATAATGTGGCTATTACCTCCGTGTGTTTTTCTGAGCCGTTTTAGAGTGTCCATTTGCGTCGCAATCGTATCTACTGTGTTCTTTAAATTTTCCTGATTTTTACAAGTTGCGCGACCGTATCGGTAGTTGCAACACAATCAATTTTAGCCTGTGAAGTGTCGTGATTTTCGTGTACAATGGTCTGCAGTTCTTTTACTGCTGCTTCATGGTTCAGTAATGTGTCTTTATGTCGCAAAAAATAGGCTGAAAATGCTCACAAATTTGTGTTTTTACTTCTTCAGAAATGTTTTGATATTTCGACTCGATTTTGTGTATCTCAGCGCTTAAGTCTTCACGCGTTTGTTTAAGTGTTTGTTTAATTTCGTCGATTATGTCTAACTTTTGAAGTTGTTGCTGTGTTTTTCTGATTTTGTTCCATTTGTTACTGTGTTCGCTTCTGATTTTGTTCCATTGTGTCTAACTTTTGAAGCTTGTGGTCTGTTTGAACAAATTTTTGAATTAATTACGATAACAATGCATTACTGACTGAAAATGGTCCTTTGTGTTTTTCGTCAGTGCGCTTGCACCGGCAATACTCGTATCTTGAAAAGCAGAGAGTGTATTTCGACTGAACTGAGAAAAGTTTATTGACGCAAAACCTGAATCTACGATATTTGCAAGATATTGTTCTGTTATTTCTCATTCCTGATGTCAACTGTTACCAACCGATCGGTCGCCAATAGTTCCCTGTTCACTTATGGTTTCAATTTCTACCTCATTATTTACTGCCTGGTCCATGTCCCTATGCACTATTACCAAATTATTGCCTTTTACACAATAACACACAAAACAACAATCTGAAAAACAAAAATAGGAAGAGACACTAAAATAGCACTGAAAATAATAAATATCAGTTACAAAAGCGACTGCGAGATACTTAGTGCAAATCCACATGCATGCCACAACTACTTTGTTCATGACAATACAGTACAACAATAAGAAACTACAACTACAAAGGAAATTCCACACAAACAATTACGCACTAGCAGTAAACAATAACTATTTTCTAATCATGCACTAATTATTCAAACTACCTGAAAATCAAAGGATTCCAGTGAAGTATCCTTGGCTAAGGGTCGACAAGTGAAACTGCTGAGAGTTTACTGTCAGATGAAAATACTGGTGAAACTGCTGAGTGAATGTGAAACTACTGATTTTTATCATTTCAACGCTGAGCTACAGTATTTTCCCTGACAAAGACAAGACAAACTATTTATTTATTACCCACAATATACAACCCCAACACAACCTGACTGCTATACAGTGACAACATGGCTTTGAATAATTAACACAAAAGAATGGCCCTGAATTGCAAGAAATCCGAACAATAACCCACACTTTTTCATCTACATCTACATCTACATTGATACTCCGCAAGCCACCCAACGGTGTGTGGCGGAGGGCACTTTACGTGCCACTGTCATTACCTCCCTTTCCTGTTCCAGTCGCGTATGGTTCGCGGGAAGAACGACTGTCTGAAAGCCTCCGTGCGCGCTCTAATCTCTCTAATTTTACATTCGTGATCTCCTCGGGAGGTATAAGTAGGGGGAAGCAATATATTCGATACCTCATCCAGAAACGCACCCTCTCGAAACCTGGCGAGCAAGCTACACCGCGATGCAGAGCGCCTCTCTTGCAGAGTCTGCCACTTGAGTTTATTAAACATCTCCGTAACGCTATCACGGTTACCAAATAACCCGGTGACGAAACGCGCCGCTCTTCTTTGGATCTTCTCTATCTCCTCCGTCAACCCGACCTGGTACGGATCCCACACTGATGAGCAATACTCAAGTATAGGTCGAACGAGTGTTTTGTAAGCCACCTCCTTTGTTGATGGACTACATTTTCTAAGCACTCTCCCAATGAATCTCAACCTGGTACCCGCCTTACCAACAATTAATTTTATATGATCATTCCACTTCAAATCGTTCCGTACGCATACTCCCAGATATTTTACAGAAGTAACTGCTACCAGTGTTTGTTCCGCTATCATATAATCATACAATAAAGGATCCTTCTTTCTACGTATTCGCAATACATTACATTTGTCTTTGTTAAGGGTCAGTTGCCACTCCCTGCACCAAGTGCCTATCCGCTGCAGATCTTCCTGTATTTCGCTACAATTTTCTAATGCAGCAACTTCTCTGTATACTACAGCATCATCCGCGAAAAGCCGCATGGAACTTCCGATACTATCTACTAAGTCATTTATATATATTGTGAAAAGCAATGGTCCCATAACACTCCCCTGTGGCACGCCAGAGGTTACTTTAACGTCTGTAGACGTCTCTCCATTGATAACAACATGCTGTGTTCTGTTTGCTAAAAACTCTTCAATCCAGCCACACAGCTGGTCTGATATTCCGTAGGCTCTTACTTTGTTTATCAGGCGACAGTGCGGAACTGCATCGAACGCCTTCTGGAAGTCAAGAAAAATAGCATCTACCTGGGAGCCTGTATCTAATATTTTCTGGGTCTCATGAACAAATAAGGCGAGTTGGGTCTCACACGATCGCTGTTTCCGGAATCCATGTTGATTCCTACATAGTAGATTCTGGGTTTCCAGAAATGACATGATACGCGAGCAAAAAACATGTTCTAAAATTCTACGAGAGATCGACGTAAGAGATATAGGTCTATAGTTTTGCGCATCTGCTCGACGACCCTTCTTGAAGACTGGGACTATCTGTGCTCTTTTCCAATCATTTGGAACCCTCCGTTCCTCTAGAGACTTGCGGTACACGGCTGTTAGAAGGGGGGCAAGTTCTTTCGCGTACTCTGTGTAGAATCGAATTGGTATCCCGTCAGGTCCAGTGGACTTTCCTCTATTGAGTGATTCCAGTTGCTTTTCTATTCCTTGGACACTTATTTCGATGTCAGCCATTTTTTGGTTTGTGCGAGGATTTAGAGAAGGAACTGCAGTGCGGTCTTCCTCTGTGAAACAGCTTTGGAAAAAGGTGTTTAGTATTTCAGCTTTACGCGTGTCATCCTCTGTTTCAATGCCATCATCATCTCGTAGTGTCTGGATATGCTGTTTCGAGCCACTTACTGATTTAACGTAAGACCAGAACTTCCTAGGATTTTCTGTCAAGTCGGTACATAGAATTCTACTTTCGAATTCAATGAACGCTTCACGCATAGCCCTCCTTACGCTAACTTTGACATCGTTTAGCTTCTGTTTGTCTGAGAGGTTTTGGCTGCGTTTAAACTTGGAGTGGAGCTCTCTTTGCTTTCGCAGTAGTTTCCTAACTTTGTTGTTGTACCACGGTGGGTTTTTCCCGTCCCTCACAGTTTTACTCGGCACGTACCTGTCTAAAACGCATTTTACGATTGCCTTGAACTTTTTCCATAAACACTCAACATTGTCAGTGTTGGAACAGAAATTTTCGTTTTGATCTGTTAGGTAGTCTGAAATCTGCCTGCTATTACTCTTGCTAAACAGATAAACCTTCCTCCCTTTTTTTATATTCCTATTAACTTCCATATTCAGGGATGCTGCAACGGCCTTATGATCACTGATTCCCTGTTCTGTACATACAGAGTCGAAAAGTTCGGGTCTGTTTGTTATCAGTAGGTCCAAGATGTTATTTCCACGAGTCGGTTCTCTGTTTAATTGCTCGAGGTAATTTTCGGATAGTGCACTCAGTATAATGTCACTCGATGCTCTGTCCCTACCACCCGTCCTAAACATCTGAGTGTCCCAGTCTATATCTGGTAAATTGAAATCTCTTCATAAGTCACTTACCTCACAGAAAATCTTCATAACACGAACTACAGCAATTACAGCAAGCAGCAACTACAGCCAGCTAAATAAAAAGATTCTAACTACTATAGGCTCTAACTACTAGGAGGCAAATGTTTAGCAAAAGAAAGATTTTGTTGAAAAGCAAACAATGTACTTAGCAGATTTTACCATATTTATGTGACATCTAGTTCCAAAAATTATGCAGTTGTCAATAATTCCACTAACCAAACATTACCAACTACATTCATCCTCATTTTACAATGCATGTCCTACCAACACTGAGTCTCCACTAAGAAAATCATATCGAAATCTTTCTCAGTCCACTTGCTAACTGTTAGTCCGTCCAACCACAGAATCTCGTAATGAGGGCGCAGAGCGCTGTCAGCGATATTAACACAGTCTGTAGCGCTGCCAACATACAAACAAAAATTTCTGAGACACTATGTGTCACTGCAGTTGCTCGTAACGTCATAAATTAACTATATCTGGTTACAGTAAATCAATCGCTCAACTGCAGATAATTTTTCAATTTACCATCATAACCTTAAAGGAGACATCTTTATCCATTGAAAAACAATTTTTTGTCATGTTTAGAAATTGAGTAACGTATAAGTAACTTTTTCATGTAAGTAACAGTAGTTTGACATGAACAACACATCAGGAATATTAACCGTTGCAACCACAAGCTGCGAATAACACTAACTGTCTGTACAATAAAGCAACAAAGTAATAATCATTATAAGCGAAAGATATACTTGTGGTGAAGCGCTACTAACTCGGGCATGACGTACTTTTATCAAATGAATTGTTGGAAAATACTGTCATTCAAATGATTTCCAAAGAATAACATTATTTTTACTGATTATTATTTGTATTCTCAGGGTGCATTCCGTATTAGCTCAAATGTGACATTTGATACCTGGATCTAGTGTAGTATGAATAGTTATAGTTATTTGCGTATTATAGTTCACAAATATCAGAGAACTGGCGAATGCTGTAGTTGTGATGTGAAATTTAAATCTGGCTCAACAATTAGGACTGGAACTCATCATCTAATCTATCAGTTGACTCAGATCTAGGTTGAACATTTGAATCACAACACATAAAATGAGGAACACAAAATACTATATTTATATGCACAGTAGTTAAGCCATTAACCCTTAAGCTGGTTATTGAAGTCTACTAAGCGCTAGCTATTATGAATTATCACAGTTTCTGCAGATAACTGTAATATTGTACTGAGATTTCAATAAGTACAATCTTCAAGCTGAATATTTTCAATCTTTTCTCAGTAAT
Source organism: Schistocerca serialis cubense (assembly GCF_023864345.2). Classification (NCBI taxonomy): domain Eukaryota; kingdom Metazoa; phylum Arthropoda; class Insecta; order Orthoptera; family Acrididae; genus Schistocerca; species Schistocerca serialis. The sequence continues at coordinate 288,122,728 of NC_064638.1, read as the reverse complement.
TATACTTTAGCACAACTTTAACTATCCTTTCATGAAAAATATGTGGAGTACTTCAAAAATTAGGCTCACTGAATAGGTACGAAACACACTCTCCACAAAAGTTACTAGATTTTATTAAGGGAAGTTCAATAAAATATGATACTCGAATTGTTGCAACACTTGGAATAGGACCTTTCCTAGGTAAACGACTAAAGATAAAGTATGGGTGCCCAACACAAGGTTTAGAGAACACTTACTTATTATTGATTAATAAATCATGTAACTGTTCCTTGCAATTACAGAGTACTCAACTAAATCTTTGAGGTGGAGATGGTGGCATTATTGTTCTGTGCCTATTTAAAATAGGTGGCAAAAATATCCACGGCCTTTGCTGAATGACAAGCTCTGAAAATTATCTTCATGGCGTAGTATTTTCGTATTTCAGAGCTAACCAATAAATGCCATGAATAATGGGCCTACTTTCTTCCACATCTGATGCTATACATAATAATTTTGCTGCTCTTTTTGACCAGTTCAGTGCACAAGATGCAAATAATGAACCAGTACTGCAAGGAAATTTTTAACATTTCCATCTATCAAGAACATTATTTTTAAAATTACATTCATAGATTAATTACACTGACAAATTGACATGAATAAAGAATAAAAAGTTTACATATATATTACATCAAAGAGCTTAGTGATACAGAAATTACATTCAGTAAAAACAGACAAAGAAGTTAGATAACTCTAATATAGGTAATTTTGATAATGAGGAAATACACTGAAACTTGAAACTTTCTGGCAGATTAAAACTGTGTGCCAGACCGAGACTCGAACTCGGGCCCTTTCCCTTTCGCGGCCAAGTGCTCTGCCAACTGAGCTACCGAAACACGACTCACGCCCCTTCCTCACAGTTTTAATTCCGCCAGTACCTCTTCTCTTACCTTCCAAACTTCGCAGAAGCTCTCCTGCACACCTTGCAGAACTAGCAGTCCTGGAAGAAAGGATATTGCAGAGACATGGCTTAGGAAGTTTCATATCAGCGCGCACTCTGCTGCGGAGTGAAAATTTCATTCTGGAACATCCCCTAGGCTGTGGCTATGCCATGTTTCCGCAATATCCTTTCTTCCAGGTGTGCTAGTTCTGCAAGGCGTGCAGGAGCTTCTGCGAAGTTTGGAAGGTAGGAGACGAGGTACTGGCGGAATTAAAGCTGTGAGGACGGGGCGTGAGTCGTGCTTGGGTAGCTCAGATGGTAGAGCACTTGCCCGCGAAAGGCACAGGTCCCGAGTTCGAGTTTCGGCCCGGCACACAGTTTTAATCTGCCAGGAAGTTTCATATCAGCGCACAATGCGCTGCAGAGTGAAAATTTCATTCGGAAAATACACTTCTGACCATTGTAACCAAGAAGAATACAAATAACGAAATTTTAATTATCGTTCGTGCGCAGGAAGAATGTCCTGTGCAAAAAGAATACACTATTAAATTTGTAGGTCATTTTTTTGTGTGTGTGTGGGGGGGGGGGTGGGGGGAGTTTGTAGAGTGCTGTCACATCTCATAGCAATAATGGATCAAGCCCACTGGGCATGGAGTCGAATTGGTCTTGCACGACATATAGGGGAACACCTCTCCATGCGGCTTCCACTTCAGGCAAGACCTTTTCAGTCATTGTGGCATACCAGTCTCTCGACCACATGTTTTCAATGGGTGAAACATTTGGAGAATGTGCTGGCCAGGACAACAGTCGAACTCCCTGTCTATTGAGGCAGATGAGGGCAGATAAGGACATCGAGAACAAAATGCGGTCTTATCTTTGAGCAAAGTAGCGTCACGGAAACCTTAACGATAGGACACAGGCACCAACCTTAATGCGTTAGGAGCTGATGTGCGAATTACCAGCATGGGAACCAGAGGTGGTCGAAACCTGTACCCAGTGGCACCTGATGACGTTATCCCTGATTCTGGGGCCACGTGGCAATGGAGAATGCAATACGGCAACATTAGTTTTCCTTGGAGCCTCCTCACACGGATACGTCCATCGTGATGCTGTAGGCAGAACTGCAACTGGTCTGAAAAGATGATGTGGTGCCACTCGTGTGTCCGGCTTTATTGCTAGCGACACCACTGTTGAAGCACGTCTCCTTGCTGGCGTCTTAAGGGAAGCCACAACAACTGTCGCCAATCAATGGTGTTCCAGAGGTAGTCACACTGTCTGTGTGGATACTTGTGTAGCTGTAAACGAACCCTTTTCCTCACCAGAGGTGTGTAACGTGGCTGTTCGATCCTGCACAGCCGAGTGAACAATGTGCCCATATTCTCAGGCGCTAGTTGAGTGGGGCCATTGAGACCCTGCATGGCGATGTGTATGACTGTCCTGAACCCATGGATTCCATATTCCTGTGACAGCCGAGGGATCCTGAGAAGCACGAGAATTTCGACAAATTACAGTCCAGCCGCTAACGAATTCATACATTTGGTAACTGTATCTCCTTCTAACACGAGGAATAACACGATCTTCTCGCCACCAAACAATATTCAAATATGATTTATAAATGGAGGAGCCACTGCATAATACAGTGGTGTGCAAAATTTAAGGACGAAAATAACTTTATCATGAGATGTCACTGCTAAGTAACATAGCTCGATGAAACTGGGAGCATACAGAGAAAGACCTGCAGTAGATAACTGAAAGAAATGACACTTTTATTCAAAGACAACAATTACACTGAAGCAATTTATTAAATGGTTCAAATGGCTCTGAGCACTATGGCACTTAACTTCTGAGGTCATCAGTCCCCTAGAACTTAGAACTACTTAAACCTAACTAATCTGAGGACATCACACACATCCATGCCCGAGGCAGGATTCGAACCTGCGACCGTAGCGGTCGCGCGGATCCACACTGAAGCGCCTAGAACCGCTCGGCCACTCCGCAACTTATTATGGTCCCCTCAATAATATAGAAGGCAGGACATGATTCTTAGCATGATGTGCTGTCACCACGGACGACAATGCACACTCTACAACGTGCTGTCATTCTGGCTACAAGATTGTAAGGAGTTCTCCGCCAGCGTGGCTGACAACTGTTGGACGGACATTGGTGCATGTGGACGTACTGAAATACGTCCACCAGACATATTCCAGATGTGCTCGATAGGATTTAAGTCGGGGGAACGAGCAAGGCAGTCGATTCCCAGAATATCTCCTCGTTCCCGAAGTTCCTCCAATTGAGCAGTTCGATGCGGTCACGCACTGTCATCCGTTGAAATGAAGCAAGTGTCAAAATCATCCAAAAAGAAGCACACACGGAAGGATACAGTAAAGTTAACTGGCGAGTGTACTACGTTCAAAGGCTTGGGTGTCAGCACGCCCACGCAACACTATGCCTCCCACACGGCAGCACGTGGACCACCAAAACTATCATGTCCGACAACGTGGACGATCCTCATATGGCGAGAGATGGGAACTTACCTCCTGTTGAAACATCATCATTAAATAACGAAAGAAATCAGTGTTTCAAGGACCAAGTATCAGAGACGGCTGGAAAAATTATTTCATAGCAATCGTGACGGACCAAGGTGTTGAGTCGCGTAACATTCTTCCATTTCTTTATACGTACGACACCTAGCAGTTTTCAATTCAGTGCGCTTCGGTATACTTTTGTATTTTAGTTTTTGATCTTCCTCAATCATGGAGCCTGATTATGCTTTCCTGTGTTGAAATAACAAGCAAATTCTTCGCATCTTCATTCAGCATCTGTACCACAGCACCTGAATGAGCTATGCCAAAGAGATCGTACAAAATTTCCACAAAAATATACCTTTCCCTTTCTTGTCTGCAGTTACAGACAGCGGTGGACATTTACACTGAAGAGCCAAAGAAACTGGTACAGCTGCATAACATCGTGTAGGGCCCCCGCGGACACGCAAAAGTGCCGCAGCATGACGTGGCGTGGACACCACTAATGCCTGAAGTAGTGCTAAAGGGAATTGATACCATGAATCCTGTAGGACTGTCCATAAATCCCTAAGGATACGAGGGGGTGGAGATCTCTTCTGAACAGCACGTTGCAAGTCATCCAAGATATGCTCAATAATGTTAATGTCTGGCGAGTTTGGTGGCCAGCAGAAGTGTTTAAACTCAGAAGAGTGCTCCTGGAGCCACTGTGTAGCAGTTCTGGACGTGTGGGGCGTCGCACGTTCTTGCTGGAATTGCCTAAGTGTGTTGGAATGCACAATGGACGTGAATGGATACAGGTGATCAGACAGGATGCTTACGTACGTGTCATCTGTCAAGAGTCGTATCTAGACGTATCAGTGGTCCCCAAAGCACTCCAACTGCACACGCCCCACACCATTACAGAGCATCCACCAACTTGAACAGTCCCCTGCAGACATATGGGGTACATGGATTCGAGATGTTGTCTCCATACCCGTACACGTCCATCTGCTCGACACAACTTGAAACGAGACTCGTCCGACCAGGCAACATGTTTCCAGTCATCAACAGGTCAATGTAAGTGTTGACGGGCCCAGGCGAGTTGTAAAGCTTTGTGTCGTGCGGTCATCAAAGGAACACGAGTGGTCCTTCGGCTCCGGAAGCCCATATCGACGATGTTTCGTTGAATGGTTCGCACGCTGACACTTGATGAGCCAGCACTGAAATCTGCAGCAATTTGCGGAAGGGTTGCACTACTGTTACGTTTAACGATACTCTTCAGTCGTCGTTGGTCCCATTTTTGCGGGATCTTTTTCCGGCCGCAGCGATGTCGGAGATTGGATCTTTTATCGGATTCCTGATTTTCACTGTACACTCGTAAAATGATCGTACGGGAGAATCCCCACTTCATCGATAGCTCGGAGATGCTGTGCCTCACCGCTCGTGCACCGACTATAACACCACGTTCAAATTCACTTACATCTTGATAAGCTGCCAGTTGTAGCAGCTGTAACCGGTCAAGCAAATGCGCCAGACATTTGTTGTCTTACATAAGCGTTGCCGGCCGCAGCGCCGTCTCTGCCTCTTTATATATCTCCGTATTTGAATACGCATGCCTATACCAGTTTCTTTGGTACTTCAGGGCACATTCACCGTAGAGTTTGAGTATTTTATCCGCTCAACAGTAAGCTCTTCGAGAAGAAATTTCCGCTTTCTGCAAACACACGAGAACTTCTTTCAACACTGATGCTGCGCATTCCTTTGTTGTAAGTTTTACGATTCCTATATTGGTAAAGAAAATGTTTCGAACATGCCGGTTTGAGGGTCGTTTGGCTCAAATGACTTGACTAGAAATGTAGCCAACAGCATAGATGTAAAAATGTTTTTGTGTATGTTCTAGAAGAAGCTGGCATCATTTTATAAGATTTGGAAGAACACGTCGCAAAAGTTCCTTCACACCAGCAGCACAAACTGTTATACATGTTAACAGATGAATCACACATCCAAGGTAACACATATTTGGTTACAAATTATAAGATTGAAGAAATTAAAATGCTGTAAAATGAATTATTTGATTAATAATAATAATAGATGTAGAAGTCTAATAGTTATAGTTTCTCTATAACTAATAATATTAATAATAAATCGCATGACATATTTTGCACAGGAGTCCTACGTTGTTTTTTCACACGTCTTAGCAATAGCTACACTGGAAATGCTAATTCAATCTAATCCTAATTAAGTTCTGTTACTAGCGTGTAGTCTGCCTACTTAGCTGGGTGGTAACGTGCTTGCCTCCCATGCACTGGGCCCAGGTTGGAGATTTTGTGTGCTCGGGGACTGAGTGTTGGGTTGTCCTCATCATTTCGTCCTCATCACCGGCCGCAAGTCGCCCAGTATTGCGCCGACTGAAATAAGACTTGCACTTCGCTGCCACACCGCACTGGGACATCTCGGCCAACAATGCCATACGATCAATTCATTTCCACTAGCGCGTACAAGTGATTGCAAATGAAATAACTGAAACACACTACATGAAGAAACGACCTTCCACTGAAAATTTCGGAACTTCATGTTCACTGAGCATGCTGTAGTTGCTTGTATAGAAGGATGTTTTTCTATTGACTAGAACAACACTGCAGGTGTGAGATATACTTTTAGACAGTTCAAAAACAATTGCTTGCACGAATTTTGCAAAATGACACTGCAGATCTTTACAAAACATCGACTCACCACGCCGGAATTACCCGAATAGGACGAAAATCAGTGGATTGAGATGCACCTACAGACAAAACACATGATTACAATTTCAGAAAAAACTGGATGATTTATCCAAGAGAAAGTGCTTCACAAGTTGAGCAAGTCAACAACGCGCCAGGCCACCTCCGGCCCTTATGGAAGCAGTTATTTGCTTATGACTGATTGAGGGATATTGTGCCAAATTCTGTCCAATTAGGACGTTAGTTCATCAAAATCCCGGATTGGATGGAGGTGTGTGTGTGAAATCTTATGGGACTTAACTGCTAAGTCATCAGTCCCTAAGCTTACACACTACTTAACCTAAATTATCCTAAGGACAAACACACACACCCATGCCCGAGGGAGGACTCGAACTTCCGCCGGGACCAGCCGCACAGTCCATGACTGCAGCGCCTAAGACCGCTCGGCTAATCCGATTGGTTGGAGGCCCTGCCCATAATGTTCCATGCGTTCTCAATTGAGGAGAGATATGGTAACTTTGCGGCCAAGGCGGGATTTAACAAGCACAAAGACAAACAGTAGAAACTCTCGTCGTGTGCGGGCGGGCATTATCTTGCTGAAATGTAAGCCAGAGATGGCTTACCATGAAGGGCCACATAACGGGCTTAGAATATCGTCGACGTACTGTTAAGCTGTAAGGATGCCGCGGATGACACGCCAGGTCGTCATAATCGTCGGGCCGTAAGATGGGCGACAGTTCGGGTTGGTATCTCACTGCTGTGTGTGTGAATTCCTAAGGGACCAACCTCGAAGGTCATCGGTCCCTCCCACTGTTGTTCGGGACCTCTGTAGACGCGCCTTACTTTGTAATCACATGACTGGGGAGAACTGTCTTCAGTGATGAGTCCCACTTCGAACTGAGCTCCGATGGCCAGCAAAGACATGTCAGAGGCACAGACAGCAATGGGATACCAATCTGGCTGTCGTCCGTGATACAGTCTGGATAAAGTCGTCAATCAGACAAGGATTGACCATTGTATTAGGATGTTTTTATAGACCACCAGCATCCGAAACAAACGTCGCATAACGTTTCATGGAAAGTCTTGAGTACACAGGAAGTAAATATCCAAATTATCCATTAGTTATAGGTGGAGACTATAGTCTATCATCCATTGACTTCGAAAATTACACGTTTTATCACAGGGGACAGAAGCAAAGATTCTTGTGCAGTCATTCTAGGAGCGCTCTCGACTTACAACCTTGAGCAATTGGTTAGAAAGCCAACTCGGGAACATATTAGATATCTTGGCGACAAACAGACATGATCTTTTTGAGGAAGTTAATCTAGAAGAAGGTACTAGTGACCATAAAGAAGTTGTTGTGACTTCTATGTCAGTGGAAGTGGCACAAAAAAAAAAAAAGCTGCATAGAGTTTTCTTGTTTGGGAAAGCAAATAAAAGTGTAATTAATAAATATCTTCATAGTCAGCTCCAAGCATTCACCGTGGGACACAAAGGTATTGAGCATCTTTGGTCGGAATTTAAAGGTATTGTCCACCATGTGCAAGAGAAGTATCAAACATATTAGGAACTTGCTGAGAAAGCAGAGAATTTTGCACAGTCGTTTTAAACGTAGTCACTACCCCGCTGACAAATAGAAATTATGCGAAATGAAAGCCGCTGTCAGAAGGTCAATGAGAGACTCTTTTAACGAATTTGAAAGCGATATTTTATCTGCAGATTCTAAAAATAACCCCAAAAACTTTTGGTCGTACGTAAAAATCTATGAACGCTACAAACAATTCAATACGTTCTCTTGCTGACTGTACGGGTAATGTAAGTGATGATGATAAACAGAAGGCCGAAATTCTAAACTTAGCTTTCAAAAACTCGTTTACGATAGAGGACTGCAGCACCATTCCCCCTTTCAATTATCGAACAAACAAAAGGATGGCTGACATATTGTTTCGTGTATCTTGGATTGTAAAACAGTTAAGATCCTTAGACGCCAGAAAGGCATCTGGCTCAGACGGTAGCCCCGTAAGATTTTATGTTGACTATGCTACAAATATAGCACCATCTTATGTGTCATCTATCAGAGATCATTGGAACGGCGGAAAGTTCGACGGGACTGGAAAAAAGCCCAGGTCATAGCAATCTATAAAAAGGGTGGAAAATCGGATGCACATAATTACCGGCCAATTTCACTGACATCGATTTGTTGTAGAATCATGGAACATATTTTGGTTCAGACATAATGACCTTTCAAGACTCTTGAGAAGCTTATCTGCAGAAACCAACACGGTTTTAGGAAACAGCGGTCATGCGAGACACAGCTGGCCCTCTTTGTGCATGGTACACAACAGGCTCTAGATACCGGCTCCCAGGTTGATGCCATATTTCTCGACTTTCGAAAGGCGTTCGACTCAGTTCCGCACTGTCGCTTGCTACAAAAAGTGCGCGCTTACGGTCTATCCAGTGACATATGTGGTTGGACAGATAGTTTTCTAACAGACAGGGAGCAGTATGTCGTCCTGAACGGGGTAACTTCAACAGAAACAAGAGTAACTTCAGGTGTACCTCAGGGCAGTGTAATAGATCTTCTGCTTTTTACGATTTACATAAACGATCTGGTTGATGGTATTGATAGCAGCCTTAGACTGTTTGCCGACGATGCTGTAGGCTGCAGAAAAGTAGTATCACACGAAAGTTGTTAACAAATCAATGAGGATTTGCAGAAAATAAATGCGTGGTGTAATGACTGGCAGTTATCTCTCAATATTAGTAAGTGTAACCCACTGCGTGTAACAAGGCGAAAATCCCCATTAATGTATGAGTACAAAATAAATGATCAGTCTTTGGAAGCGGTAACATCAGTCAAGTATCTGGGTGTGACTATTCGAAATGATCGCAAATGGAATGATCAGATTACACAGATTGCGATTTATTGGTAGAATCCGGAAGCGATGCAGTCCTTCAAGAAAGGAAATAGCTTACAATACGTTAGTTCGTCCAGTCTTAGAGCATTGTTCGTCTGTATGGGACCCTTACCAGTTGGGTCGGATTCAAGAAATTGAGAAGGTCCAAAGAAGAGCGGCAAGATTTGTGACTGGTACATTTAGCCATCGCGAGAGCGTTGCAAATCTCATAGAAAGTCTGAAGTGGGACACACTTGCAGATAGACGACGCGCTAAACAGAAGGGGCTGCTCACTAAATTCCGAAATCCGATCTTCACCGAGGATGTAGAGCATATATTATTACCACCGACTTTCAAATCGCGTAATAACCATCATCCAAAGATAAGGGAAATAAGTTGAGCAATCTAATATAGGCTGGGATGTCATCACTATATTGCCTGGATACTTTCTGAAGAGTATGTGAAAGGAAATACTTATTTATACTTGTTACAACAGCGGTTAATATCTCATCTCGAAGTCAAAATCGTGGATCATGTGCGGTTTCAGCAGCACACTTTGCTATTCACGTGCATGAGTCCCTTAGTGAAAAATTTTGAAGCCGTATCTCCAGCAACATTGAAATGACCGCTACCAAACCAAACCTTACCAAGCTAGACAACTCATTAAGATGAATAATCAAATCCCATGTGACGCAATGTCGCCTGAAGACTAATGAAGAATTGGAGGAAGGTATTGAGGAAGCCTTTCAAAGCATAACTTCTGAGATGCTCTGTCAGATGTCAAGGAGGACATGGAGAAACACAGACGTCTGTGTAACAAACGATGCTGCACAAACATATCTGTTGAATACATGATTTTCATATGTAACTAAGCAGGTATACAGTGCCAGTACAAGCTCAGGTAACGACCTTATCTCAGCATCACTGATAAGGACTTCTGGTGTGTCAGATCGAAAATGCATGCATACCTCATAGATGTAGGTGCCACTCAAAGGTGGTCTAAGGGTCTGCAACATGCAGCCTCAAAAGCTCTCGTGATAGAGGTTTACAAGAGATGCCTGCTCAAGGGCGTTGGTTCCCTCTGTGTATGGTGCACTAACAAGGGAACCTCCCCATCGCACCCCCCTCAGATTTAGTTATAATTTGGCACAGTGGATAGGCCTTGAAAAACTGAACACAGATCAATCGAGAAAACAGGAAGAAGTTGTGTGGAACTATGAAAAAATAAGCAAAATATACAAACTGAGTAGTCCATCGGCAACATAGGCAATATAAAGGAGCATGTAAACGCACGGTCGCCGTGGTCAGCGCGAGCAGCTGTGGAGCGAGAGGTCCTTGGTTCAAGTCTTCACTCTAGCGGAAATTTTACTTCCTTTATTTTTGCAAAGTTATGATCTGTCCGTTCGTTCATTGACGTCTCTGTTCACTGTAACAAGTTTAGTGTCTGTGTTTTGCGACCGCACCGCAAAACCGTGCGATTAGTAGACGAATGGACGTGCCTTTGCAATGGGAACCGAAAACATTTGATCCACTAAAACACGTCGTATATATTCCATACGACACTGGTGACGGCATGTGCGTCACATGACAGAAATACGTTGTGGACCCACCTAACTTGCACACTTGGCGAATGGGTAAAAAGATTCTTCTACCTTGCCCGATTTAGGTTTTCTTGTTGATGTGATAATCACTCCCAAAAAAGTGATGAAAACATAAGAGTGTGTCACATAAACTGCAACAAATGAATGCAACAGTTTCACAGTCGCACAGTTTCCTCTGTGCTTTCTCAAAACATATGTTTTTAACGTTTTCAAATTTTTCCGTGTGTAGACCTGTATATGTCCAAGGAAATCTGAACATGTGCTGGAATTTTGGAGAGCGAAGTTGATTATGTTTGAGTGCCTGAACTCTGATAATTGCCTGAAAATAAAAATTTTCAGTTGATGGAAGACTTGAACCAAGGACCTCCCGATCAGCAGCTACTCACGCTAACCACGGGACCACGGCGCTACTGAGCTCGCATCAGTCAAAAAGTTGTCTATCTAGCACATGGACTACTCAGTTTGTATATTTTGATTATTTTTTCATAGTTACACACAACTTCTTCCTGTTTTCTCGACTGATCTGTGTTCAGTTTTTCAAGGCCTATCCACTGTGCCAACTTATAACCAAATCTGAGGGGGGTGCGATGGGGAGGTTCCCTTGTAAGTAGTCTTTCTATTATGAGGCTGTGAGGTACATACTGCACTAGTGCCGAAAGTCAGACTGCTGCATCATGATGACAAGTGGTTCATCTCTGGGGATGGATTGGACATTATTTACCTCAGAGTGAATGTGTGGATGATTGTTTATTCGTAATGGTAGATATATGTGCATGTGTATACAGAATAGTTGGATGAACCGCATGTCATAGGTCTGTGTATGAGTATGCGAACTTGACTGCATACTAAGTGAATGTGGAAACTGTATATATATATATATTGTGTGTTCTACACACACAACTGCACACTATGTGCGTGTGTGTATGTGTGATATTTTTTCACCTGCTGCTGCTAGAAGTCATTTCCTACATACTGTAAACATTGTATATAGGAATGGTCAAAAAGAAGTGATAAAATATTGTTTAAAAAGTGACAGTTGTATATAGAAACTGTCAAAAAATGGGAAATGTAGTACTTAAGCTCTTCTCTCTACTAGTTTTTAGTATATAAATATACCTGATAGTATTAGCAATGCATATAAGTCATCAAAAATATTGTAAAATTCCTTTGTAAATAAAAACATAAAAGAAAAAACGTTAATAGACAACAAAAATTATTGTTTTCGAAGAAACTTTGTTAATACTAAACCATACGTTAATTTGTTACATCTCTGTCATTATTTCATGACCCTCTCACCGCAGTGTACATTTGAAGTACAGAGATAAAAAATATTGTTAATGAAATTTTTTTTATAAGAAACTATAGTGCACAGGTCCTGTTTGTAAAGGATGAGGAAGAGGAGGGAAAGCTTGAATCTTATTGATCCATACAGAAAGAGGGTTAGGGGATGACCTTTATACCCCACCAATTTTTTGTCATGCAATTGCCTAAGACGTGTGGGCAGGATATTTAGGTTCTGTACTGACCTTGAATGTAACCGACAAAAGTGCCCAGCAACCACATGACTGGTATCAGGCTATATCATGACGTTACGTGCAGCACAAACAATTGCCTCAGGATGGGCGTTCCCCTTAGTGACATTGAATACAGTTCGCGCAATTGCCTCAGGTGTACCCTTCACTGGAACTCTTTATCAGTGACCTTGAGATAAGATCACTATCTGAACTTGCATCGGCACTGCATAACTGCTTACGTATTCCAATATATAATGAATTATTTTGGCTGTCAGCCAATGATCTTACAGCTGCTTCGTAACAGTCCCGTCAGATAAAGGTGAACGGAGTTTTAACATTTCTTTGTTGAGCTACATGATCTTTCTGTCAAACAACTAACGCATCAGATCCATTCCCACTATCTTTCCACAACTAAACAGTTATACATATACATCCGGCCTTAGCTGGCATAAAGCTGTATCCAAGAAGTTGTCGTTGTTGTAGTCTTCAATCAGAAAGACTGGTTTGATGCAGATCTCCATGCTACTGTATACTGTGCAAGTCTCTCCATCTCAGAACAACTACTGAAACCTACATCCATGTGAATCCGTTTACCGTATTCATCTCTTGGTCTCCCTCTATGAGTATTACCCCCCTACCCTCTCCACACACACTTTCCTCCAGTACTAAATTAGTGGTCCCTTGATGTATCAGGTGTCTGAAATCCTCTTGCAAAAGATGGGAAAGGAAAAGAACACATGGAAGGGCGGACCCACAATAATCCCATAATTTTTTCTTTGACAGTTCACATTTATTTATGGAACACATTATACTACTAAACCGAATACAATATTAACCACTCCAAACAATGAGCAACATGGCCTTTTATTTATTTTTTAACAAGTAACCGGTTTAAGCCACTGATCAAAGGCACAAATATCTTTTCTCTCGAATTCTGTTCAGTTGCTCCTCATTAGTCACATGATCCACCTGTCTAATCTTTAGTATTTGTATGCAGCACTACATTTCAAAAGCCGCTATTGTTTTCTTGTCTAAACTGTTTCTCTTTCACACATGGCTACAATCCAAACAAATAGTTTCAAAAAATATTTCTTAACAGTAAAAGCTATATTCGATATTAACAAATTTCTCCTCTTCTGAAACGCTTTTCTTGTCATTTCCGGTCTACATTTTATATCCTCTCTACTTCGGCTGTCATCAGTTATTTTGCTGCCCAAATAGTGAAACTCATCTATTACTCTAAGTGTCTTGTTTCCTGCTCTTGTTCCCTCAGCATCACCTCATCAAAGAAGATAGCTACAATACTGCCAGTGACTGGAAGAGAACTCAATCATATTTATCTAATGAGCTGGGCAAATACATTAGATTAGTTCTGCTACAATTGTAACTTATTTTGAAATAGTGAGGCACATTATTTGCTTGCTGTAACAAAAAGTCAGCTGTTTCATGGTAGATTTACTCCATGTTTAAGATTTTATGACAGTCACGAGCAGCATCCAATGTCACGGATCCAGTTGTGAGCGAAAAGAAGTCTGGAAAAAAATACTGTCAGCAGTACCCTGTTGCACTTGACACATGCGTCACCTGTGAGCAATAAAAAAGCCGCAGGTTGCTACGGAGCGTTGTCATTGGCATGCTTAAGCAGTTGCATTACCCATACTCCCGACACTTTTCACTCCTCTTGTTTCTCACCTTAGTTTGGACTCTTTTACGTCAACACAACACTTTCCAACTTGTTTGCAAGTGAGTTTGCAGCACTGTGTAAATTTTTAGCTGAGAGCCCTTGCTCATCGGTAATACTCCGATCTTCTATTTTTCTTAGGCTTCGAAGTTACAAAATGACATGGTTATTGTGAATGACTATTTTGACGAGTCACGCTATTATTGCTTCGGTATGTTTGTTTTAGTACTCTGAAAAGTTGTGTAATACGCTGCCGACCTTGTCTGTTCAAAAAGACTATGGAAGGAACGCAGTGGTTGAGTAAATGCCTTTTCGAGATATTCATTTCAGAGTTCCAATTGCTGTTTTCAGTTTATTTTGAAATCATAAACCCGATGTGTACGATGACGTGTCAGTAGAAACTTCGCTGCATAGACTGCTGATTCGTAATCACAAACCCTAATTCAGGTTTTCTGTGAGCAATTCATTTAACATACTAGTTAAGACAAAAGTTGGTCTATCCAAGGCAATAACAGCAACAGTCATTCTAAGCCAAAATCATTTCATTAACTTTAGCTCTGCCCTATAAAATTGGCGTGAGATCGTATTTCTGGAACGAAATCAGAGACGAATGTAACGAACTCACAGGACGCAAGGACTGATATCAACAATCTGCTCATAGCTCCATTACGGTAAAATTAGAGGTAGGCTTTTTGTAATAAGTTCACAAGTTGTCAACACTAATGCAATCAAGGCAACACACTGTATGTGGCTTACAATGAGTGATAGGAAGTGCGTTGTGTACTAGAGTTAAGTTCCCTCTTTCTTACACATTTGCATATGACACACAGAAAGAAATATTTTTAGTTGACACACATTCGGCAGACCAACAATATCTCCTGATAAAATTTGATATAATACAGGCTTATACTTTCACAAGGAATATTACGTGGCTTCCTGGCTACTCCCCCACAGATGGCCACGTGCATTAGACAACGAATTGGACACCAACACTTTCTGAATTCAGAAGGAGAAGGGGTGGAGAGGGGGGGGGGACTCCGTATTGAATTTTCTTGGTGAATTAACGAGGGCCGGTGTGCCAGGCAGTCTGAATGTGGTTTTCAGGCAGTTTCCCACATTCACCAGGTTAATATCGAGCTGGTACCCAAGTCTCGTGCCAGTTACAAGATTCACAAAGACTTAAAAAAACATTCTCGCGCTTTCACACGGACAACATTAAACCAAACAAGTAGGGTACACAGTTCCTGTTCCGGTGGGAGGGGGGGGGGTGAGGGGGGTTGCGGGGATAGGGAAAGGCGGATGAATCAGTGGATTAAGATGGCGATCCCTTTGAAGAGACGGAATAAAGTCAGGACGAAGATAGTATGAACTAGTGTGGTCGTTCTTTAGTCTTCACTCTATATTTCAAAACATGAGACGACAATATTTGCATCAACAGGCTAGCTCAAAAACAAGCCAGTGTGAGCGGTGAACGTATCTTTGCAATTGCAGCCAAAGAAATTCCCTACAGTTATTTTGATACTACTCCTAAATGAAAAGTCTCCTTCTATAGACAAGGCGTTGAAATTCTGTTAGTATAATTTTACTACTTCTTATCTTCACTGATTTCTTTTTGCATTTGTAATTTTCAGAAAAAAACTGACTTAACTGCAACAAAATCTGTACTGTCAGTTTTTAAAAAACATTGCTCCCACCAATATTA
The DNA here is from genome assembly GCF_023864345.2 of Schistocerca serialis cubense. NCBI lineage: Eukaryota > Metazoa > Arthropoda > Insecta > Orthoptera > Acrididae > Schistocerca > Schistocerca serialis. Next base: position 288,107,196 of record NC_064638.1, on the reverse strand, counting down.
GTATACTTAAGACTAATAATAGTGAATTACCTTTTGTTTAGTTAACGGAGTTATGGAGTTTTTAATGACATTCGGAAGCTCTCGGGAAGACGAGTGCAGTGATATAAGTCTCAGCAATTTTGACGTTGAAACGTTCCACAAAAGAAACTGAGAAACGTGCAGAAGTTTGTAGGTTAAGTTGTCCCGTATGAGCCACAATGTTATAACCTGCGCCAAGTGGGTCTTTCATTCCAGGCTACGCCGCCAATCCTACATGAGAAGTGAAGGTCGGTGTCTGTCTTGGAAGTGAGAGCGAGCCACGAGAAGGTGCAGTTTCTACTAGGTAAAAAAATCTTGAGAAGCACCAAGCTAATCACATGGCGACCATGACCTCCACACTGTCCGCTTTGGCTACGTTTTTCAATATTTAAATTTTCATTTCCTTGTACAGTGCCTCGATCTTAAGCTTCTATTACTGTCTTGTAATTGTTGGTGTTCGTCTACAGTTACGTCTGTAGTCTTATTACCTGGGACAGTATTCGGCACACACCGTTAGGTTGTGCACAGAAAAAAATAAAGCTACCTGCGCAGTGGGGTCCAGCACGGAGCGTCTTGAGCCCAAGCGGAAAGTCGGCCTCGGTGGCCGAGCGGTTCTAGGCGCTTCAGTCCGGAACCGCGTGACTCCTACGGTCGCAGGTTCGAATCCTGCCTCGTGCATGGATGTGTGTGATGTTAGTTAGGTTAGTTAGGTTTAATTAGTTTTGAGTTCTAGGGGAATGATGACCTCAGATGTTAAGTCCCATAGTGCTCGGAGCCATTTGAATCTAAGCGGAAAATATCACCTTGTAATCCGCGTGACGACACATTGTGCTGACTCAAACGATTTTACAAATACTAATCGATAAAAAATTGGTTTTCTTGTTACTTATAGCCTTACATGTCAGCTTCATGGTGAAGTGCCCACGCCGGCCGCGGTGGCCGTGCGGTTCTAGGCGCTACAGTCTGGAGCCGAGCGACCGCTACGGTCGCAGGTTCGAATCCTGTCTCGGGCATGGATGTGTGTGATGTCCTTAGGTTAGTTAGGTTTAATTAGCTCTAAGTTCTAGGCGACTGATGACCTCAGAAGTTAAGTCGTATAGTGCTCAGAGCCATTTTTTTGAAGTGCCCACAGTTTCTATAACGGTCATACTTCACGTGATATTCGCATCTAAGTGCGACACCGCGTGTAATTCGAGGAGTTTACAATGAAAAATAGACGTCGTTATGACATTGCGTTTGGTGCGGATTACACCATATGTTGCTGGATATTAAATTTAACTAAGATACTGAATTTTTCTTTAGTCTTAGGAGTAGGTCTCTGTCTGCCTCCAGTCTCGAGAAAATGTAATTTGTGCAGCACATTCACTTCAGTCTGCACGCGTGCGGGAATGAAATATTCATAACATCCCTCATATATCCCAAACCGTTCGGGATACTGGTACGAGATTTTGCCGAGTGATAGCACACGAAGAGAAGAATATTTTGCTGTGTGTTGATTATACATAACTTTATCTACAGCGATATAGCAGAAACTATGGTTTTCATTTAATTTTTTTTCAATTCAGGGGTGTAATTTTTTAAGAGCCTTCGACAACTATTGAAAAAAGAACTGACTAGTATGGAAATAAATATAAAGTTTCTTCTCTTATATTACTGCAAATCGAAATAGTGGGGTTTTCCATAAGCTATTGACCTCGCTGGTTGCCAGTTGCTTGTTTAATATGACAATATTTCAGAATTATGCCGTAATAGCTACTGCAAGACGAGTTTATCCAAACTGTTGTGTTTTGGCAAAAGAAGCAAAATTAAACCTGTCAACAAGAGAAACGCAAAAAATGGTTCAAAAGGCTTTGAGCACTATGTGACTTAACATCTGAGGTCATCAGTTCCCTAGAACTTAGAACTACTTAAACCTAACTAACCTAAGGAAATCACACACATCCATGTCGGAGGCAGGATTCGAACCTGCGACAGTAGCGGTCGCGCTGTTTCAGACTGAAGAGAGAAATGCAGACGTAAATGATGATGCTTCTTCAAATGAGAAAAGGTCAACAGTTTAGGCTGTAAGTAGGCGGTTTAGGTTTTCTTTTTGGTAACGCCACGTAGCGCTCTGTATGAAAATCACTGGCTGTGCTGTGTGCAGTCGGTGGCTGGTTAGCATTGTTGTAATATTCGCCATTGTAGTGTTGGGCAGTTGGCTGTTAACAGCGCGTAGCGTTGCGCAGTTGGAGGTGAGCTGCCAGCAGTGGTGGATGTGGGGAAGTGAGATGGCGGATTTTTGAGAATGGATAATCTGGAGGTGTGTCCATCAGAAACAGTACATTTTTAAGAATGGATGTCATGAACTGCTATATATATATTATGACTATTAAGGTAAATACATTGTTTGTGCTCTATTAAAATCTTTCATTTGCTAACTATGCCTATCAGTAGTTAGTGCCTTCCGTAGTTTGAATCTTTTATTTATCTGGCAGTAGTGGCGCTCACTGTATTGCAGTAGTTCGAGTAACGAAGATTTTTGCGAGGTAAGTGATTTGTGAAAGGTATAGGTTAATGTTAGTCAGGGCCATTCTTTTGTAGGGATTATTGAAAGTCAGATTGCGTTGCGCTAAAAAATATTGTGTGTCAGTTTAAGCATAGTCTTGTACAATTTTTCTAAGGGGACGTCTCATATGTCGACCCTTAGCCGAGGATACCTCACTGGAATATTCTGATTTTTTTCTTGTAGTTTATGTAATTAGTGTAGCTATTGTTTATTGCTAGCATGTAGTTGTAGAGAGAATCTCCTTTGTAGTTGCAGTCTTTCATTGTTGTACAGTAAAACAGTTGTGGCATGCATGTAGATTTGCACCAAGAATTTCGCAGCTGCGCTTGCAATTAACTAGATATTATTTTCAGTGCTATGTTAATGTGTTCTCTTATTTTTGCTCTTCAAATTGTGCTTTTCTGTGTTATCGTGTGAAATATTGTGAGAATAATGGCGTGTGAAAAACGTAACACTAGGCTCCAAAGTAAACTGAGAAATAATAGTGACAACGAGCGTAGCTTTTCAGCACCACTGTGTAGTGAATTAACAGACATTTGAAGTAGTAATTTGGTAATTGTGCATAGGGAAATGGAGCGGGCGGCAAATAATAGTGTAGACAATGAAACAAGTAGTTAATAGGGAAGCATTATCGATCGATCGGTCGGCAACAGCTCGCCTCAGGAATCCGAAATGACAGAACACAATATTGCAAATACTGTAGACTTAGGTTTTGGGTCCTCACCATTTTCCTAAATGAGTCAAGACACATTTTCTGCTTGTCAAAATGTGAATGTTGACGGTGAAAATACACTGCCAAAAAGCATAGAGAAGCAGATTCGAGACACTAGTACATTATTATTGCAATTAATGCAACAAATGGAACAAAATCGGAGACAAACACAACAAAAGCTTCAAAAGTTAGACACAGTGGAACCAAATTAGAAACAAACACAGCAAAAGCTTCAAAAGTTAGACGCCATGCTTGAACAAACACGTGAAGATTTAACTACTGAGTTACATAACATTGAATCGAAATGTCAAAAAGTCTGTAATGACGTAAAAACACAAATTTGTGAGCATTTTCAACCTATTTTTTCGCGGCATGAAAATGCATTACAGAATCACGAAGCAGCCATAAAAGAACTGCAAACTATTGTTCATGAAAATCATGAGACCTTGCAAGTTAAAATTGACTCAGTTGCATCTACCGATTTGGTTACGCAACTTGCAAAAACTCAGGAAAACTTAAAGGACACAGTAGATACTCTGAAAATTGGTTCAAAAAGACACATGGAGGAAATTAGTTCATTATCAGAGAAAGTAGTTGAACTTTCGGATTAGCTAAATAATTTATCTACAAAGATAGATGATAATCTGAATGACCAAAACTGGTAGTCTTTAATGACACAGAAGAGTGCGAACAAATTAAGAAATTCAAACAAAATCAGAATCAAATTAATACGCAACACCAAAGAGAAATCCAGGAAGTACAAGATCAGCTGACACAGGTAATACAAGAATTACATATTTTAGAGGACACTCGCGCTCCAATACGGGAAGAGGGACATAGAAATATGGAACAGCCACTAAATAATAACACAGGGCACTTCGGAAATTATGAAAGAAATTGGCAAGGTGCACCGAATTTTGAGATGGAACCGCCGACACGACGTAACAATGACCGATATGCGACTCGCCGACACGATGATTTTGACTATAAGCTGTTCATTACTACACATAAATTCAAAACATTTAAGAATTCTGGCAACGACATTCATCCACAAGCATGACTTCATCAATTCTCTCATTGTTTTCCTCCCAACTGGTCATTAGAGCATAAATTAGAATTTATGTGTGGCTACTTAGAGAATGAACCAGCTGTGAGAATGCGATCAGTCATTCACGATTGCCACAGTGAAGGAGAATTTTATCATGCCTTCCTCTCAGCATATTGGTCTCAAGCTACACAAGACCGAGTAAAACATAACATCATAATGATGAAACAATTCGAACAATCTGAATTTTCCAGTCTTGTGAAATATTTTGAAGACACGTTGCACAGGAATCAATACCTGTCAAACCCATACAGCCCCTCAGAACTCATCCGCATTTGGTTAATCAAATTACCTGAACATTTACGACATATTATTTTGGCAGGACGTTGCAAAGACGACATTGAAGATTTTCAGGGACTGTTACAAGAATTAGAAATTGACACAGACAATCGCAGAATGCGAAAACAGGAACACAACAATTACAGGTCACATCCATCACAATTCCGCGATGAAAGAAATAATAACTGGACACGAGAAGGCTATTCTCACAACACAAATTGTGACCAAATCAGACACCACCCGTATGACAACCGTTGGCAGAGTAGTAATAATTACAGGGAAATATCACCTCTCCGCAGTAGTGACTATCACAGAGACAATCAGAGAATCAGACAATATGGGAACCAAAATAATTATTATCAAGGGAGACAGAATAACTTTAGACACAACGGTCCAGCGCGCAGTTACGATTCAGGGAGAAATTCTCCACCACTCAACCGACAAGAAAGAAACTACAGGAGCTGCTGACATGACGACAGACGATATAATCATAACGACAGACCTGAATTTCATCAGAACTGGCGGGATTCAAAAGGGGCTGGGCCTTCTCGACAGGGTGAATTTCTAGAAGTTAGGTCTCCAAATCCCAATAACGACACGCGCCAACAACGAGACAGACAAAGAGACAGATAATGACTCGTACCGCAGGCAGCCACGTGCGTTGGCTGGCTCAGAGAAAAATAACATAGACGCTAACCTTAAGAAAAATTTGAGCATTTCTTACCGACGTATACCGCATGATAACTGCGTTGAAGTTGAAACACTGTGTACTAGGAAGAGTAAAGGTTTACACCACATTTCACATGTAAAACCGTTTATTGAAAGATAATCTGCAATGTTTGACGTTAAATATCCAGTCAAGAACCAAGAGAACTTATTTAAACAGAAATTACGAATGCATTGTTATAGTGAACAGGCGACACAGTGTTGTTATTTGTACATTCTTGTTTGTTAGTTGCACAATCAAGTAACGACTATAGGGCTCACATACTTAGAACATGTACCGGCACTGCTAATGAGATTTTCATGCCACATTTTGGTTTACTTGAAAAGACATTCTTTATTTGAAGTACTTTCTGTGGGATTAAAGATGACTTAGCATTTGGTTTCTTTGACAGCTACATGATTATATCATGACGCTACTAATGTGTGACACGATTTACATTGTTGCTTTTGTGCTGTATCTGCTTTATATCTGCACAGTTTTTCTGAATTCTTCTGGAAAGTAAAACATGTTTTAGTAGTAACTTTTGTGGTATAGCTACAATAAGACAGCCTTTTTTGTAGCACAACAATACGTTACAGTGTAGTACTTTCTTGATCACGGTACTGTACGTAATAACTACGATATCTATATGCATAGCATTTCGCTTTTGTTTATTACAAAGTAAGTACATTGACTTCCACATAACTTTGCTTATGGTCGGCGATAATTGCGACACTTGGCACATTTTTTACCCTTCAGTAATGCAGAGATTATGTTACAACAAGACGCACAATTTAGCGCTACAGGACACGCATTTGAGTGATTAATTTTGTACTTAAAACATTTATTTTTAAAGATTTTGGAATTACAAAGAAAGTTTTCTGTGATACATTTCATTCCATTGCTGTAATCTTTAACACCTGAGGGTATAATTACATTAATCCTCAGGGGGGTACACGCCTATTTTGTGTACCATATGTGTGGCAAGCACAAGGAACCCTAGCTAATATAGTATTTGCTTATACAACTTTACACATCGGTACCATATTTCCCCAACATAGAATTACACAGCTACCTGATTATTTAACAGAGAAACAAACATTTCTTTTACTATGTCAGTGACAGATGTTTATGCAATTACACAGTTGGATAACTTCACACTTATGAAATTGTATTTTGTCTGTACTTTGAGAAATGTTCATATTTTTCGGAACCATTGTGATACTATGAGAGCTTTGAACGATGTATTTGGTATGGGATCATGATTTTTAAAGTACGTTTGAGGTAGATGACACTTTTGACATGAGCAGAGAAGTTTTTTTAGGTTTTGAAATTATTGGAGGAAGCTACGACGATTTTGAGATTTGGCTGAGGTTTTATGATGTTATGATGACTATGTGTATTACAATGTTGCGGTATGTTTATGATCAATAAGCTGATGCTATATGAGGAATTTGATTATGCTACATATTTATTATGATGAAATATTGAAGAAGTGTCTATGAATATGTATATGTGTAATAAAGCAAGGAATAATGAGTAGTGGTTAGGGACTCTGGTTTGTGAAAAAGGATGTTGGAAACCAAGAATCGTACTTTAAGAGTTATGAAATGTGTGTATATGCGTGAGTGTATCACTATGCTGGCGAAAATTTTTTGGACACTGTTATATTTACAGGATTTCGTTTCTACAGATTTGCAACGCAAATTCTCGACCTGTGAAATTTTTATATGAGACTGTCACTGTAGTGCAAACTGGTGTCGTAAATATTTCGGCAAGAAAGTTAAGTGACCACCTTCACGTAATGCGTCGTGGGCACCCAGCTGTGCGACAGTCGCCTGGAAAAAAGCATTAGTGTCTGCCTTTCAGAGGCACAGGTGGCAAAAAAAAGAGGCCATTATCCTCGCTATTGACATTCCTTTGTAGAAAGCATCGAAAATACGACACGCTCAAACTTGAAAACATATGATTACACTGTGGAGCTCTTAATTTATGATATTTACTAAAATGCCTAATGAAATGATGAGAAACATTTTTATGTCTGTTGTCTTTCTAGTTGAGAGATTGCTCAATTAGTTTAATATCTAGTTTCTAGCTCCACTGCAGCATTGGTTAAAATAAAATTTAATAGATGTACTAATATAAATATTTTCTGTCTACAGATCCAGTAAATAATAATTTTATGATGTACTTCCAAAAAAAAATGAGGGAGCACAAAAAGACATTTCCGTTCACAGGAATTGCGTACATAATTTTCTTTTCAAGTACTTCATAATTTATTTTGTAGAATAAGTTGTGGTGCACCACTTTAATTACATAGACATTAAGATGTGATTATACATTTCCCTTATCTGCATTGTTGTCTTTAGTGTACTATTTTTTCTGCTTGTGGGTTTTTCATGTTTAGATATAAGTTATTACATTTACTGCTGCTTGCTTTGACAATTTCCACTTTTTCATTGCTGTTTGTATTGAATGTTTTGTGCTGCTGCATTGCCTCGTCCCTTAGTTTAGCATCTGAGCTCAGTAGATTTAAGTTAGCTTAAGAGGGGGTAGACTATATAAGAGAATGAGTTGCGATGAATTGGAAGAAATGCATTGAGAAGTTATACAAAAAGAGTACAGAAAACAGGTATAGATAGGACTTTTTGGAAATAATGAAAAACGAAGGGAGATCTCTGAGAAGTAAAGAAACTTTTTTTTGCAAAATACTGCAGTAAAACAAACCCTGTCCTTTCCTTGTGTTATCCCACTATGTGTTTGTGTACCTTTGGGTATTTGTGTTCTTCCTGTCTTTATGTGTTTATCTGATGAGAGTTACGTTGTAGAATTTTTCTGATAATATGTTATTTACTTTTTAAAGATGTTTAGACATTATTTATTCTGTTTTATTTTAATGCTCATGTGTGAAGTTGATGTTTCAAAAGTTATGTCATAATTCCTGTATATGTTTATTTCTATTCTTTTGTCAAACCCCTATTACTACAAATGTTATCTGTATTGTTATGTTCTTTAATGATGTATTTTGTACCTTTGTAATTGTATTCTTATGTTGTAAATTTGTAATTGTATAGACACCAATTCTTCAAATTAAGTTTACTTTCACTGCACTTTTTTCTGTTGGTCATAGTATATGAACGATAAGTGAGAAGTGGGGACTGTTGGTGTTTGCACATGTGTTAATAATTCAGCAAGGGACTGGATAACAGCATTGCTGGTTCTAAGGACATTTCAAAAAAAATTTCTGAGTGCACAAGTGGTGGTTCATGGACTTGCTGTATTGTCCACAAGACTCTTCGATGGTGATTGTGCACCTGCACAGTCACAGCAGATGGCTGCTAGCCATCTCTACAAGGACTACAGTGGGTCTACACCTTTGATGACTCACCAATACCATTATTTCTACAAGGACTGGGTCTGCACCTCTGGTGGCCCACCAATACCGTAACCTCTACCAGGAATACGGTGGGTCTGCTCTGTGACGACCTACCTACCAAAATTCTTCAAAACTTCAACTGACTCTGCTGTGGGTTTGCTCTGTTGTGGCCCATTACCTGTCTGCATGTCAACAGTCAGCACTGTCTTTCTGTTGGAAGGACAACACTACTTCTTCAAGACTGCATTGAAATCCACTACTTCCGTGTGCATTGTCTTTTACTGCTCAGACTTTGAAAAAAGAAAGAACCTGCAATTTTACTGTGATGAATGATCAGGACTGTCTTTATGGACTGTGAGAAAATTTTAGCTTTCGACCAACATTGTATCAATAATGTGTGCATTTGATTTCTTTGTTGTTGTAATTATGATTATGAAAAATTTTTTTCAAATCTGTATTGGCCACTGCCCAAAACAATTTGTAAAATCTTTTGTAGGGAGCATAGGGGCTATGTAAGTAGGCTGTTTAGGTTTTCTTATTGGTAACGCCACGTAGCGCACTGTATGAAAACCACTGGCTGTGCTGTGTGCAGTCTGTGGCTGGTTAGCATTGTTGTAATATTCGCCATTGTAGTGTTGGGCAGTTGGCTGTTAACAGCGCGTAGCGTTGCGCAGTTGGAGGTGAGCTGCCAGCAGTGGTGGATGTGGGGAAGTGAGATGGCGGATTTTTGAGAATGGATAATCTGGAGGTGTGTCCATCAGAAACAGTACATTTGTAAGAATGGATGTCATGAACTGCTATATATATTATGACTATTAAGGTAAATACATTGTTTGTTCTCTATTAAAATCTTTCATTTGCTAACTATGCCTATCAGTAGTTAGTGCCTTCTGTAGTTTGAATCTTTTATTTATGTGGCAGTAATGGCGCTCGCTGTATTGCAGTAGTTCGAGTAACGAAGATTTTTGTGAGGTAAGTGATTTGTGAAAGGTATAGGTTAATGTTAGTCAGGGCCATTCTTTTGTAGGGATTATTGAAAGTCAGATTGCGTTGCGCTAAAAAAATATTGTGTGTCAGTTTAAGCACAGTCATATATAATTTTTCTAAGGGGACGTTTCAAGACAAAAATAACTCGCCAATTCTGTTCCAGTTTTGGCAGAATTCCGTAACCCCTCATACTTTTAACAGTGGTCAACTGGCATGGAAACTTACCACAGGATTTTCTCCTGACAAGGGAACCTCCCCATCGCAGCCCCCTCAGATTTAGTTATAAGTTGGCACAGTGGATAGGCCTTGATAAACTGAACACAGATCAACTGAGAAAACAGGAAGAAGTTGTGTGGAACTGTGAAAAAATAAGCAAAATATACAAACTGAAGTCCATGGGCCACACAGGCAACAACATGGACCATGTGGGCTCACGAGCGCCGTGGTCCCGTGGTAGCTTGAGCAGCTGCTGAACGAGAGGTCCTTGGTTCAAGTCTTCCATCGAGTGAAAATTTTACTTTCTTTATTTCTGCATAGTTATTACGTGTCCGTTCGTTCATTGACGTCTCTGTTCACTGTAATAAGTTTAGTGTCTGTGTTTTGCGACCGCATCCCAAAACCGTGCGATTAGTAGACGAAAGGACGTGCCTCTCCAATGGGAACCGAAAACATTTGATCGCAAGGTCATAGGTCAACCGATTCCACCACAGGAAAACACATCTGATATATTTTATACGACACTGGTGACGGCATGTGCGTCACATGACAGGAATATGTTGTCGACCCACCTAACTTGTACACTTGGCGAATGGGTAAGAAGATTCTTCTACCTTGCCCGATTTAGGTTTTCTTGTGGATGTGATAATCACTCCAAATAAAGTGATGAAAACATAAGAGTTTGTCACATAAACAGAAAATAAAAAATTAAAGTTTTCACTCGATGGAAGATTTGAACCAAGGACCTTTCGTTCCGCAGCTGCTCATGTTACCACGAGACCACGGCGCTCCTGTGTTTGCAGACTACTTGATGTTGTATATGTTACATTGAACTACTCAGTTTGTATATTTTGCTTATTTTTTCACAGTTCCACACAACTTCTTCCTGTTTTCTCAATTGATCTGTGTTCAGTTTTTCAAAGCCTGTCCACTGTGCCAACTTATAACTAAATCTGAGGGGGCTGCGATGGGGAGGTTCCCTTGTGAGAATAGTTCGCAACAAATAGTGTACCATCTTTTTGTTCCTATCTTCATTCAGAGTGGTGATCTTCTTCATCTCAATTGTCTTTTGGTGTGTTAAAGATTGATTATATATATTTATAATCTATTTTAACCTAAATGAGTAGTCTCAAGCGGCTCATTAAGCAATGACTATCACGTCCCTGTAACGTTGTTATCCACAGATACACAGGCACCAAATTTGTTATTTCTGATAGAATAATGCCCCAGTTTTGCTGCAGATTAAAACTGACAAAACAGAAACCTTTTGTGACTCTGAAACGCTGAACACGCTGACGAGTTGCATAACATTGCCAACTATTCGTCAAAGTAAATATCACTCATGAATTAAAATATATTTATAATAAGAAGATTTACTTCCAACTCTGTGTAGGGGTAGGAACAAAAATATGTTACGCTGTTTGCTGTATTTTTCACACATCAAATATAACTGAGGTGTAGAAACAAAATCCTTACGGTTTCAGTCCCAGTTTTCATTATTGAAGATCCACTGGGTTATAAGATTCCCCTGAAATTGCAACAGAATTGGCGATTTCTTTTCGACTAAGTTTTTCAACTTTTTTCTTCAGAGAAGTGTCATGAGTGACGAGTTTTGAGTAACGTATACATTTACCTAACTGCCGCGTTAATTTTTTTGTGCCAAAACACAGTATAAACTGCACGAACTCAACCTGCAATACCTCTTGCTACAGAATCTTGAAACAGTGTCTCATTAAACAAGGAGAGGTCAATTACTTACGGAAAACCTCATTGTGTCAGTTTGCTGCGACATAAACAAATTCTCTTTTCACTAGCCATCAATGACTTAACAATTGAATGGGGGGCTTTTATCGTAACGACATGCACAAGTCTCAACCAGAATGTGTGAAAGGAGTGCAAATATTTGAAGAGTTTGTCAACATCCCTGGGAGCCTAAGACAAAATGAAAAATTTAGCACCCATGTAAGAATGAAACAGTAGACCACAGAAAATCAAACACAAGGAAGGACATACAGAACCTGCAAAGTTGGTGACTGAAAAGAACATGAGTCAAATACAAAATCTCACAGTATAGGGTGCAAGTCAGAGCCTACGTCTGTTGCAGAAGAAATGATCATGCAGTGGCAGAAACAAGGAGGCTACTAGAGGAAAGTAAAGATATGGAGATATATATTGCCCTAAATTTGGAGAAGTGAAAAGAAAAATTTGTGAAGTCAGAGGCGAGAGTTGGGAGAACACAGATGAGAATCGGAACTGTCCAGAATTTTTGCAGAAGGGGCAAACGTCACAAGTGTAAATAAAGCATGAGTCCTTTGTAACGTCATGAATTTCAAATTATTTCGAGAGCTGCATGATCTAAGAACACAGTGTGACCTGACGAAGGATTTTTTTTCATTGCTATAGTAAAATTATCAGCACTTTTAAAATGACATATTACACTATTAATGTTAACATTTTACAAGTCTGAACTGTATTCTTATGTCTGAAACGATTAAGAAGTAATGTAAGAGATATTTAGCGTCTTAAAGTCAGAGGAAAAGACGAAGTGAAGTTTTGAGGTTACAATTAGTGGATCCTAACAACAAGCCAGACCTCTCATTAGGAGCTTCCCTCCGCGTTTTCTCCCAAGCAGTCAGACAGGTAGGCAGCGGGGAATATAAGTATTCTTTTTCTTTTCTTGCACGTTAAATACTGGCCTTCAAGGTGACACTGCTGGCACCAGTGGCCTCAGAAATCCCGTAACGTCACAAAAACTTTTGATTGCAGTGAATTAGAATTTTGCATTAGTTCTGCAATCGTCGGTGTGCAGATCTGTTGCGTGTACCGAATGCTTGTCCGACGCTGGTCATATATCGTTTGTGACAGTCTTAGAAAATTCCAGCACGCAAAGGTTTCAGCAGTTTCATAGAAGGGGCACCAGTTCGCATTGCAATGAAACCGGCACAGCGTTTTCTTCGGAGGGAAGACCTTGGCGCTATTGCCCAGCTGTGAGAGGCTTGGGCAAGAACAAGATGCTGACTCACGCGACTTCCCTGGAACGAAAAATTCCGTTCTATGTTATTGTGCCCCCCACTCGCGCTGATAACAAAATGAATGCAACTTGGAATTACAAGCAAAACAGTATAGTAATATTAACATACAGCAATTGCATGAAGCAGTACCTGAATACGAACGTCCAATCCCACAAATCCAACAAACGACCGCCCACTCCATGCCCCCCCCCCCGTATCGCGCACCCCCTCCCCGCCGCCACCACCTCCAAACACACGCCGGGTTCAGGAACTGTTATTGCAATCCGTTTTCTATGCAACATTTACTGAATGAAAGACAAAGTGTAAGTATTTGCAAAAACAGACAATGTCTGATGGGATAACCGCAATCACTGGTTTTATGATGTTACTTATAATCCGTCTTGATTTCAAAAAAATGTTTATTCACATGACCGGTTTCGGTTCCTCTAGAACCAGTGTCAGATCTGCAATTTCGGTTACAGGAGTAACTCGTCCAGACACAGCAAACTTCACATGCCGAGTGCACTTCATGCAGCATGCGAAGTTTGCTGTGTGCCGACGGGTTACCCCTGTAACCGAAATTGCAGATCTGAAGATGGTTCTAGAGGAACCGAAACCGGTCATGTGAATAAACATTTTTTTGCAATCAAGACGGATTATAAGTAACATTATAGAACTGTAAGTAAATGGAGGACTATCAGAGTAAGCTCATCGGATAAAAAATTAGTCACCCCTAGAAAAATCATAATTTAATATCGTGAAATTCTATCCCTGGACAACCGCCTGGATTCGGTTAGGAAGTGAGTCCACAAAGTTGCGCAGGTACGTCATGTCCAGGTTAAACCACTCGCTGAAGTTTTGATGGTGCAGTTCCGCCGAATTGCGGCCGCGTTCTATGCACTGTTTCAAGAATTCCAAAGTCCAGCTCGGTAGCTGTGGGGTCAACGCAAAGAGGCGCAAGTTCAAATGGTTATGAGCACTATGGGACCCAACTTCTGAGGTCATCAGTCCCCTAGAACTTAGAACTACTTAAACCTAACTAACCTAAGGACATCACGCACATCCATGCCCGAGGCAGGATTCGAACCTGCGACCGTAGCGGTCGCTCGGTTCCAGACTGTAAGGCCTAGAACCGCTCGGCCACTCCGGCCGGCAGGCGCAGGTTCGATTCCCTGCCGTGAAGGAGATCTCCTCCTTTCGGGGACTGGGTATTGTGTTTCATATCGTCATAACTGACATTACTATTGAAATGGCAGTATGGGTACGGCCAGAAAGTCAATAAACTGAAAAAAAGACCATGTTCCATAGTTTTTTTGTGGGTTTAAGGTCAAATGATTCCTGAGGCCAGTAGAGATGTAATAGGATGAGGGGTGTTCGGGAAACCAGACACATGTTTTTTTCAGTCCGATGAACTTTGCTGTTGTTGGTTTGAAAAAGATTGGTATCAGTGGCATACTCATCTTGCCGGCAGCTGTGGCCGAGCGGTTGTAGGCGCTTCAGTCCGGAACCGCGCTGCTGCTACGGTCGCAGTTTCGAATCCCGCCTCGGGCATGGATGTGTGTAATGTCCTTAGGTTAGTTAGGTTTAAGTAGTTTCCGTATATATATATATATATATATGAACTCCGCCAAAGCCGGTCCCAAGCCCGGTTGAAAAAGGAGGAGGGGGAGGAGTAACACCTCGTTAAAAAACCTTGGTTCACCTGGCCCGGGTGATAGTACCTCGTGAGGGTCCCTAGCCGGGGAAACGGTGAAGACCTCAATGGCAGTGAAGGCGGCGATGAAGATCATCAGAACGGCGGAACTGGCGGAAGAGGCAGGCTTTTATATAAAAGCACCAGACTGTAGCGTCTGTTCCCACAGTGGGCGGCTGCAAAAGGCGTCTGTCCCACATGTTAGTGGCGGCCTCACTTATAATTCTAAGCTAAATGCTTGAATTTTTATCATCGAAAGGTTCAACTACCTTTCCCCAAACCAAACTTTAACCTAAGACATGATGGTAAATTTCAAAATGGAAACTACTCCAGGAAGTAACCAATCTTCCATCGCTATTCATGGCGGTGCAACTAGGCCTTTGGATTCTGGAGAGCCTAGAACATCATGTAAGGAAGAGTCGGAGCTTCCGAGTACTTCTTCAAAGATAAGACCCAAGAAAAAACATCTACTGGGAACTCTGAATATCAACACACTTGTGAAAGTTGGAAAACTAAAACACCTAACGGACGCTCTCAATCAACGCAACATACTTATATTAGCTCTTCAAGAAACAAGGTATCTGGATGAAAATGCATTTGAATCAGGTGGATACAGGATCTACAAAGGAAAACCAGCCATTAAAAATTCCAATAATACGACTATATTAGGGACCACATTTATGGTCAAACAGCAACTTACGGAATCAATAACTAATTTTAGCTCCCCATCAGAACGAATTTCATTTCTGACGTTCAAGTCAGGCAATAAACGCTACACCATTATAAATGCACATGCACCTATTAACCAACATAACAGAACAAATGTTGACAAAGTGGAAGATTTCTGGGAAATGCTTGAACACGAAACATCCATATTACCAAAAGAACATATAAAAATTTTAGTGGGAGACTTTAATGCACAAGTTGGCAAAGAAATAAAATTTAAATCAGTAGTTGGAGATTATCCAGCACATGCAAGAACCAACAGAAATGGGGAAAGACTTATAGATTTTTGTAGACAGTTTAATCTAAAATTAATGTCGACATGTTTCAGGAAACCTGCAAGAAAGAAAAAAACGTGGGTATCACCTAATCCAAATCAAGGTGAATATCAGTTGGACCATGTGGCAATAACGACTCGCAACTACAAGGAAATCTTGGATGTCAGAGTGAGGAAGGGCCTAAACATAGACTCAGATCATTATCTGACAGAAATAAAGACTATGTTCCAACCAAACAAACCTAAACCAAAACCAAGAAGATTTCCAAGAGTAAACACTAAATTTCTCCTGCAAAAGCAGGACAAATTCTGTCATATACTAAACACAAGAAAAATGGATAATTGGGAAGAAATTAAAGAAACAATGATAGAGTCAGTTAAAGAAATGGGACAGCCACGAAGAATACCAAAACACAGATGGTGGAATGAGCTGTGTGATGAAGCAATTGACAATCGACTAAAGGCATGGAAAAAATGGAACAGCAATAAGAAACACGAATACTGGGAAGAGTTTAAGGAAGAAAGGAAAAAGACAGCAAAAATCATCAGATCAGTGAAAAGAAAATATTACAAAGACAGATTAGAAGAAATGGATTCTGGTTTCAAAAGGAACAACACTAGAGACTTCTATAAGACTTTCAGAGAAGTTTTAACAGGATTCTAGTCACCAAGTTTACATTTTAAAGATAAAAATGGAAAAATGGTTTTAAGCAATAAAGAGAACTGCCAAATCTTAGCTGAATACTTTGAAAATGTATGAAATTGTGAGGAGCCTAATGACAGGTTACAATTTCAAAAACCACAACATGAAAATCCACCGTCGGAACCACCTACAGTAGAAGAAATAGAAAAGATTATCAAAGCATTGAAGAATAACAGAGCACCAGGTGAGGATGGGATAGTGGCAGAAATGTGGAAACTAGGGGGCTTATCCGCATGTCAGAAAATTCACAAAGTAATTAAAGACATTTGGACGAAAGGAATCATACCCAGTGACTGGAAACAAGCATTGATCCGCCCTCTCCATAAAAAAGGAGATAAAACAGACACCAACAACTACAGGGGCATATCCTTGTTACCAGTGACATACAAAATACTTTCTAAAGCACTTTTAAATAGAATAGAGGAACAAGCAGGACCTAATATAGGAGATTATCAAGCAGGATTTAGAAAAGGTAGATCATGTGCAGAACAGATTCTTAATTTAAAAACAATTTTGAGAGTGAGAGCTATACAAAATAAAAATACAGTAGTTACTTTCGTAGACTTCAAGAAGGCCTACGACTCAGTTGACAGACAAACACTATTCCAGATACTTTATGAATCAGGGATAGATGAAAACACCAGAAGACTTGTTGAACAAACGCTCACAGATACAACATCAAGAATTAAGTTTCAAGGCGAAATTTCTGAACCATTCAAAATCAAAACAGGAGTTCGACAAGGTGACGGACTGTCCCCAATTCTCTTCAACTTGGTTTTAGATAAAGTAGTAAAAACATGGGAAAACACATTAAAAAACAGAGGCACAAAGGGTATAAGCATGGGCCAAGGAAAGAACAAATTTGAAGTAAAATGTTTAGCCTTTGCGGATGATATGGCATTGATAACTGAAAACCGAACAGACGCAACAGTTATGCTTGATATGTTACACGAGATTGCTGAAAAGACTGGGCTAAAAATATCCTACGAAAAAACCGAGTATATAGAACACAAACATAATACAGAAAAGTTTATGAAAACAAAGTATGGAAAAATTAAAAGAGTTGATAGATTCAAATACCTGGGGGAGTCGATCCAAGCGAATGGACTGGATAACACAACAAATAAAGAAAGAATAAAAAAGTTGGAATTTGCATATAAATTAACACAAAACTACTACAATAAGAAATCAATATCCATACAAGCAAAGATTAAACATTATAATTCAGTTATTAGGACACAAGCAACATATGGATCAGAGAGCCTAACATTGAATAAGAAAGGCGAATTAAGAGAACTAGAAAAAAGAGAGCGAAAAATATTAAGAAAAATTCTAGGTCCTGAGAAAAACAAGGAAAAAAGGTGGATTAAAAGGAGAAATGAAGACCTATACAAAAATACAGAAAAGATCACAGATACAATGAGGAAGAGACGGCTAAAACGTTATGGACATTTAAAAAGAATGGAAGAAACACGAATTACAAAGAAAATTTTTAATTACGTTAGTAAGCTGAAAAACACCGTAGGATGGATAGAAGCAGTAAAGAAAGACGCCAACAAAATAGGTGCTACAGAAGAAATAATACGTGACAGGAATAACTTTAGGCTACTTATAGAAAACGCAAACTATGAAGAAGATGCGCCAAAACCTCGACCCAAGAGAGTGTGGACAGATGAGCAGAGACGAGAAGTTGGCGAGAAAATGAAGAAGTACTGGGAAGAACGGAAGAAAAAGAAACACCATAAGTCTTAAGTTGTATGTGGTCCATAGTTGGCCAAATTCATAATTTAAAATATATATATATATATATATATATATATATATATATATATGTGTGTGTGTGTGTGTGTGTGTGTGTTCCACATGTCTTCCTAAAACATTGGACCGATGTCAACTAAACATGGTACACATATACATCACTGTCAGCCAACTACCGCCGTGGGAGTAATAGTTCAGGGGATATGAGGTCATAATCAATGAGATGCGTGAAAAACTTCCACATCATGCGTGACGTTTAAATTTATTACTTCTCCGCCACTAATTCTGTTCGCAACATATTTCACTCACATAGGCCACTGTATGTACGTACACAAATACATCGTTCAACGACACATAGTTAAAGAGATACTTTATAAACACTGAGATACGTGAAAAAATGCAGCATCATGAATGACGTTTTAATACGTTTATCATTTACTACTAAGAAACTCCCATAGTCCAGCCTACTTAAGGGAATCCTTGACACCTCGCAGCGCTTTTGACAGGTTTCAACCGCGCAAACGACTGTTGACGGAAAGGGTAGCCGTCTGTAGGGCTATGAAGTGGCCTTGCTATAGAGACGTTTAACAAAATCGCGTTGTAGATAGGTGAAGCAACTGCGCCTAGCGTACAGAAAATGTCCGTGATCATGTTTCTTAATTTGGGTACTGTAGTTATACATTTCTGCGTTATGCAATTTCTTTGTGTGACTGTTTATAATTTCGAACGCGTTTTCACAAATAAAGGGTAATGAAATTTTTTCGATACTTCATTATAAATACAGATAATTTTTTGTCTTCGTTTCTAATAGCAAATTAGCAAAATGAAATGGCCAGGCAATGACGTGTTTGTCAGTTAGGTTTAAATAAGCATGATGGTTCATGTCAGCGATAAACTCAGTGAGTGGTCACAACTCATGGTAAGAAGAACACCTCCAAAAGATCACTTTCTTACCTTATGTGAAGCTAACCCTGCACAGTTTCGGGATCAAATGCTTCATTTGACCTTCGGTGCACTCGACGACGTGTGCCTTTCAAAAATAGGCAAAAAGGTCATTCGTCATGCCACATTACGTTCCGATAGTCAGTTACTGTCGACATCCGATGATTCCTAAGCTATTGAAGACGGGCAGCTCCGTGTGCTTGTCTGAGCAACGGCCTCTTACGAGGTGGCCGACTCCAGATGATTACTGAATGCAGTTCCTGTCGCAGTGTTTTCTCGCAGACGGGTTGGAATGGACATTCCCTCACTACAACATTTACTGTCGGATAAATGATAATTATCTGAAATCCTCAGCTGCCGACAAGTATTGTTGATATACCTCGATGGGGACAGCTGAAAATGTGCGCCCCAACCGGAAATTGAACGCGGGATCTCCTGCTTACTTGGCAGACGCTCTATCCATCTGAGCCACCGAGAACACAGATGAATAGCGCAACTGCAGGGACTTATCCCTTGCACGCTTCCCGTGAGACTCACATTCCCAACTGACCACAATCCACATACATAATGTACCTAATGGATATTTGCACATCCACTCATTACTCGCGCACATTGAGGTGATAATTCCCATAAGAGTTCGGACAACCTGTGCGTATTTGCTCAGACGAAGGTCAGGGGCTGGGTAGCCTTTAACTATATATGAAGATAGTAATTGCTCTCGAAAGAGTATTGAGTGGATGTCTAACATTCTGCGTGGTGTCTGTTTGTTCTATATCGTGTCTCCCTACCACTTTCGCGCAACGTCGCTCTGAGCGTGTTTTTTTAGGGAATTGACTAGTTTGAACCTGGGACCTGTTGCTGGTAAGGAGATGTCAGACCACACATGACATGTAGGGTTCTGAAGAGTTCAGTGAGACTAGCGATGATATAACCAAATACTTAATGATTTCAGCGTCAGCTCCACTGCACTCCCTGTAAAAGAATCTTAATACTAACTAAATTTAGTGGAAGGGGTTCAAGGCTTTCCTATTTTTAGTTAGCTGGTAAAATAACGTCGAAAAAGCAGTTAAGTTTACCATTGGAAATTTTATTCTACTCACAAAACATTGTTTATAAATTGCACTATTGATAAAAGGAAATGTTTTAATACAGGATGGTAAAAACCAACTGCGTTCAACAAAAATGTGAACGAATATTCCCTGAATGGGTTTCCAAGTTCTACAATGGATTGAAGGATGACCTATGCCATATCACATCTATAATCTAGGTTTAAATTAAGTTTCACAAAAGAGAAAACTATCAAAATGGTCTACGTGACCCTCAATTATCTTTAATTACTTATCTAACTTGTCGTAAATTACAGTGGCTGCTGTGGCTTCTCAATAACTATATAAAAGAAAAATCATCAGATTTTTACTTCAAGTGGCAAATGTGAACACCATGAGCTTTAATTGACGATCGACACTAGTATCACGCAAAAAGGGGGTGTAACAGGTGAGACTTCTGCAGTTCTGAGTGAAGCTTTATGCGCTGTTATGCCGGATCGCGTGCGTTCATTACCTTGTCGGTGTTCGTCAGGGGGGCGGCGGGCAGCACAGCTCCGCTCACCTCGCCATCTCTGGTTGTGTTTTCATGTGACCAGTCAGGGTCTCAATGTTAACCTTAAGCTCCGCCTACAAAAATTCTGTCTATCCAATGAGAAACGTTATACTTTTCGTGGTGAGGCAATGTTTTTAAAGTTTGCAACGTAACAGAGACGCGAAAAAGTCTCACGCTAAAACTTGCAGCTGGTTTGGTCCTTTTAGTGTTATCGTAAGATCTATACTGTTCTTCTGGAGGGCTGGGTGGCTCTATCTTTTAACATGGGCTGGGGGGTGGTCCTGACGTAACAGAGACGCGAAAAAGTCTCACGCTGAAACTTGCGGGTGGTCTGGTCCTTTTTGTGTTATTGTAAGATCTATACTGTTCTTCTGGACGGCTCTAGCTTTTAACATGGGCTGGGGGTGGTCCTAGCGGTTAGCTGGCGACGTGGATGTCCGTCCCTTATCGTAGGGCCTTCCAGCTTAACACGGTTCTGCTCTCGGCTTCTGTTCTCGTTTCTCCCCTTGGAACTGCGTCTGTCTCACGGTGGGAAGGTATGACATGCATTTAGGCATTCTTGTGTTAGTCTGTGGTATTCCATTTGCTCACTCGTTACTCGTATTACTTTTGTTAATTTAATGTCTCGAGCCGGCCGAAATGGCCGTGCGGTTGAAGGCGCTGCAGTCTGGAACCGCAAGACCGCTACGATCGCAGGTTCGAATCCTGCCTCGGGCATGGATGTTTGTGATGTCCTTAGGTTAGTTAGGTTTAACTAGTTCTAAGTTCTAGGGGACTAATGACCTCAGCAGTTGAGTCCCATAGTGTTCAGAGCCATTTTAATGTCACGATTTATTCTGAGCTATGTGACATACTACTGGATTTGCTTATCATGTCAGGGTTTTGATGGAAGGTGTTGGATTTGCCTGACACCTTACATATCACCACCCTTCGAACTTAATTTATGCACTGAAGTTAGGCAATGATTGAATCGTTGTCCAAGCCAATCCAAAATTATTCCGTTATATAAATTTTGTTGCCTACTGTTCAGCCATGTTATTCTGTTTTATGCTAGTTTGTATTACTAATTTATATTTTTATATTCTTCCACATTATTACCAAAATATGTTTATATTGACAAGAAAAGAATATTTTTATTCTATTATAATCATTATTTTTTAATTATTTTCTTTCTTTATTTAATGGTGAAGTTTTTTTTAAAAAAGTTTGTTATCGAAAGTGAGGAGTCTTTCACATCGATTTTCTTAGAAATATTGTTTTTATAAATGTAGTAATTAAGTAAAATCTATTCCTAACACATTTTCTAAATATCATGTGCAAGTAAAATGTTTTTGTTTCTAGACACTCATTTCAACATTGTTACACCAACAAATAAGAATTATTTCCAAGAATTGCTTTGACAAAGAAATATACATACACAAGTATTGAGATATTATCCTAACAAATGGTACAAAAAAAAGGGAAAACATCCAACAAGATAATTTTTTATTCTTTGTTTTTATAAGGAAAAAATAAGTAAAATATAGTTATTCTTTTATTTTTATGAGGAGAAAATAAGTGGCATATAGTTTTAGTGTTTATTATGCCTTACTTTTGCTCTTTATATACTGTCCATTTCAGAACTAATGACTTATTTTTATCGATAGTCTTTTTTACTTAAGCCCATAGTCAATGACTGTTATTTTGTAGTTTATTAGCTGTCTGGTGTGCTTAACTTATTTACTTTTTCACGTGTTTCTTTTGCACAATTCCTACATCACATAATTTGATTTCACACATTCACACAATCCTATGAATGTTTAACCATGAGGTTGGCGAATGTTTTCTTGCACGAAGGTGATGGACTTGAGCGAGATGGATGTGGGCAAGTATTTGATGTACAGCTTCGTTCGTTGTTCCTTGTTGGCTTTGCAAGTGTGTGTTGCTGTTATGGAGGTCCCATAATGGAGTGGAGCTGTGAGTGCAGAATCTCGTGGTATACTGGCTTTGTATGCGTGAAAGTCATCGTTATGTGTCGCTGAAAGCGGTCGTTTTTCGTTGTAATACTTCACAGACGACTAGTTTACAATAGGATAGGGATTTGGGAAGGTATGTCGTCTATTCTTCACCCATCTTCTTTCTTGGTCTCAATCTTGCAAATCTTCAACTTCTGTTCTTCCTGCCTTTTCTCTGCTTCTTACTTGATTCTTGGTTCTTCTCTGGGCAGGATATGGAAATATTTATTGATAACTAGTCGATTTGAAGTTCTCCTCCTAGTAACAGTTTGATAAATGGTTTGGGCATGTCATTTCTATTTTGTGGATGTTTTCTTCAGTTTCGTGCATCAGCGTGCTGTTTAATAGCGGTAGTGTGACTTTTACACATAGTTTTTGCCAGTGGTGGCTTGCCCAAGCCGTCTTCTCGTCGGGCCGCTTTTTGCTCGCTCCGCTGAGTCGGGGCATCCCGGGGCTTACGAGCGGTGAAAGTCCGGTGTTTGCTTGTCAGTCGCTGCACCGGTCCCTTCAGCAGTAGATTTACAAGTGGCCTTTGTTGGTCTCACTGTCCTTTCCCTTCTCTCGACTCTTCTGCCTTGTAGGAATCGTGTCTAGCTAATTACGTCCTTTTCTTTCTTGATACTTCTCTCGTTGCAACTTTTGAGTTGTTGCATCTCGTCCTTGCTGGAGTTTTGTTACAATGGTTCTTACAAAAAGTTTTACTTATAACCATCTAACATATGTCTAGTACCTACATTGTTTTACGCCTTCTTAAAAAGCTTTATAAATTTCGGCGCCCTTTCCATGTTACAATTCTAAGATATTTTGAGTCTTAACTTCTAAAAGAATCCTCAAATTCGTTTTTTATTTTTTGTGTAGTGTCGTGGTCTATAGCATTTTAGTATTTCATGCTGTTAGACTATCTACGCTTTATCCCTTCACCTTAATCTATGGTACTATTGGTGTTATTTTTGTTTTTGTTTTTATTGAAACTACTTTCTTTTTCCCACCTTCCTCTCTCTTTATTCTTCTTTCTCCTGGCGATCTTACCTGCAACATAATCTTGAAATATGGTGCTGATTATTTACCAGCAATAAAATTAATCTTCAAATTTTTTGATATGGCTCACATGGTGAAGTCCTTAGGTTTTGCCTGTTTTACTTCAAACTTGTACTGAAAGTGTTTAATACTGCCAGTCTTAGATAAAAATACCTCTGCTTTATCTCGTAAAATACCCTCTAATTCTCTTTTACTGTGTTCCGAAATACCTTGAACTTCTTGCAATTTGTCGTCGATTTCTTTATGAACTCCTAACATGAGTTGAGGCGATTCCCCCTTTTGTGCATACCATTCTAATTCTTCATCCTCTTTATCTTGCATCATTCTTAATTGTTTGTTTATAACTGGCATTTCTTCTAATTTTAGCTTATGCTCAAAGAGAAGTGTGACATTCCAGAATGTTACACTACCTTTCCCCATATCTATTATCGCTCGTCTCTCATTTAACAAATCTGCATCTATAATCAAATCTACAGTTAGTTTAGGTATAATCACGAAGTTGGCTTCGATCTTTTGACCTTGACACGAAAGAGTTAACCTTGTTTGTCTCGTAACTTCCGCAGCATTGTTTCTAATAGGACCTCTTACTTTAATCTTACGTGTTTTCAGAACTGGCAATTCCTCATTGGCATTACACTGCATGAATAAATTTTCTGATCTCGCAGTCAGTTCACTTCCGCTATCAATTACAATACTGACTGGGATATGCTTTACCATGGCCTTCACAATTGGTTGAATTTGAAAGGGTTGGTTCTGTTCTTCTTCTTCTTCTTGCATCAACGAATCCTCCACTGAATCTTACATGAGTCTTTTTAGGAATTTCCCTTGTGAATTCGAACTTTCTGTAGGATAAGCTTCGACTGCTACTTCTCTCTCTTTTATTTCCTCTTCTCTATTTCTTCCTTCATTTACGCTTTCTTCAACATCCTCTACTTTTTCCTCATCCTCGTCTATCTTCTCCTTCTTCGTCGCTACTTCCACATAATCGCATCTAAATGTTCTAATTATCGCTTCATAGCTTCTTTCATTATATACGTTGGGTTGTGTGCCCACTCATAACTTATTTTCAACTTCTGTCGACTGCGCATTATCCTCATTGAATTCGCTTTCCCTGGTTTCCATCTCAAATAGCTCTACAATACTCATTACTTCGTCCTTTCCTCCTACATTCGTTGTGCATGCCTCTGGTAATTCATCTTCCTCGTCAGTATTCTCCCAATTTCGTCCCAACACGATATTGTTATTTTCTTGTCTTCGTTTTCATCTGGTCCCTGCGGATTTGTTTCTTCCTTCGTCTCTTCTCGTGATAAGATTTTTACTTCTCTGTTCAGGGTGCTGCAATTGTACTGGGTCGGTGCGTCATTCTCTTTGGCATGGGCGCTTAGCTGTCAATTCGAACGTTTATCGGGGTTTGGTGGTCTTACCTCCACCTCTTCTATCTGTATTCTCTTTTCTTGTTCAGCTTGTTGACAGTGGTTTCTTTGTTGATAATTTGTCGGTCTATTGGTTCTCCAGTACCCGTACCGGTTGTCGTTATTCCCTCTGTAATAGTTGTTGCCGTTCCTGGGTGAATTATAGTTATTGCCATATTCTCTTCTAAATCCATAACCGGTTCTTTGTTGAAATCTATTGTCGGTTCTTGGTGCGAAGTTATCACATGGTTCGTAATTATTGTTTCTTCGTACTGTGTCTTGTGGATTCCACTGCTTTTTGCTTTCGTTTTCACGTGCGCTTCGTCTTTTTCTTGCGCCATCTTCCGAAAATATGAACTCTAGTTCCCTTAGAATACCTTTAAATGCTTCGACGTCTTTGCCTCCGCGACCTACTAATGATTGCTGGTATTTCAATGGTAGCTTCATCGCGCATAATTTAATCAACTCTCCGTCACTGATGGTACATCTAAGCATTGATTTTTCTTTGCCATTAATTCGAAAAATTTCACGGCACTCTTCTCTCCTGAATTTTCAAAATATGGGTTCTGTAATAATTCGTACTTCACTCTGTTCTGTGCTTCGCTGGACCAATATCGTGAGAGAAACTTCTCTCTGAAATCTTCGTACGATCGGCATGTCGCTGCAGCATTTTGCATGGTTTCTCCGACTGTTCCTGACATGTGTGCACATATAAAGTCTAATTTGTGTGCTAGCGTCCAGTGTTCTGGTAATACTACTCGGAATTGATCAATAAAAGTTCGTGGATGGAATGAGTTTCCTTCTCGAAAGTGTTGAAATTTTCTGACTGTGAGGAAATGATCGTTGTCGTACTTCGTCATAGTTCCATATGAAATTCGCGATTCTTCGCCACTTTTGTTTTTGATCATTTCTCCCGTCGTTCTTTCCGGTTGTGGTAGATCCATTGGATATTGTCCGCTGTAACTTTCGCCTACCCTTGCGTAGTATCGTTGGAGTGGTACGCAATAATTTTCTTCCATCGGTTGTGAACGTGTAGCTGAATGCATTGCACTGTACTCTTCGCGACCTGACTTTCCATTGTCACGTATTGGTTGGGTATCTTGTCTGGCTAACCTTGCCGCTTCCTTGCACGATCCAAACTGTCTTGAAACATACATTTGTGGCTCCGCATGTGTTTATGATGACGTTTGTTCATCAAGAATTTCGAAACGTGTTTGTTGCTGTGCAGGCTGTCTGATTTCACGTATGTTACTTTTCGCCTGTGATTGGAATCGCAAATGCGTAATATCTTCGTTAATTGCTTGTTTTTCCGGAGCTGTTACAGATACGGATGTGGTTGCAGACTCTGTGCTTGTTCGATCCTGTTCAGTACGTTCTTCAATGGTTTGCAACAACTCTGTTCGCAATTTCTGAAATTGTCGCCTCGTTTGCGCTTCTATTTTGACTATGCGGTTATCATATCTTTTCAGCGCTGCTTTTGTGATACGTTTGTGTAACACACTGTTTTCAACAACTTCATGCGCTGTACCTGCTGCTTGTATAGTAATTTCGTTTATCTGTTTCTCTAGTTTCTTGACTTCTCCCTGGGTTTGTTACGTAATGTTTTGATCTCGTCCTGAATGTCATTACGCAATGTTTGTACGTCCTCTTGTACCTTGTCAATGTCTGTTCTCAATTGATTGTGACCTGTTATTAAGTTTCCTATCACTTCTCGAGATTATTTTGCCTCGTCTTCAATACGACTTAGGTGTAACTGAATTTTTTTGTTTTGTTCTTTAATCTCACGCATTTGTCTCGTGGTTTCTGCATTCTGAATTTTAATTTGGTTCGCAATTTCTTTATTTTGTCTTGTCATGGTTTCCGTAATTAATTGTAATAGTTCTGCCAGATTGGTGGATCCTATTGCGTTTTCTTCCGACGTCCTACGCTCTGTGTTTTCTCCCAGGTGTTGGTTCGCAACCGATTGCATTGAACTGTGCTGTGACATGTTTCTGCTCGCATTCCTTGTACTCTATGGTGAGGGAGCTCTGATTACTTGTACTATGGGTTCTACGTATTCAAGACGCAAGTTAGAATCCTCATCGACTGTCTTTCTACTTTCCTGTTCCTCTGTCGTTTGCTGACTTACGTTTTCTATGCCTTGACGTACATTATCCTCGTTATGGTGCGTTATATGTCCTATTTCTCGCGATACTGCATCGTCTGATGTACTGTCCTCTATTCTCTGTCCATTTTCATGCTGGGTCTCTTCCTCAATTCGGTCAAGGTCCCGGTTTCCCATTGCTAATCTTTCCGAATCCCTTATTTTCTGTTTTAAAAGCAATTCACGCGCCCTACTTCGCGTCAACATGCGCTTACACGTTCTCACGCATATCATAAACTTTTTGCACACTCGACTTGACAATCCATTCACTTACTTGTTGGGTCAGAACCAACTTGTCAACGATGTATCCGCCACCTGTGCGCTTGCATTGAGGAGAAAACTTAATTCTAACAATTTTTAAAATTCATAACTTAATTATGCTATTGTCTCTGCTAGAATGTCTCACTATCTATCGCTGCAGCTGCTGTTTTCAACCATTTATGCCTTAAAAAAAAATTTTTTTTTATTACGAAAATTTTTAACAGGATATTTTTCTGACCTAGTTAGGCATGTGGTCGACCTTAAATCATGGTATTTTACCATCCTGGCAGGGTCGCTATTCTCTAACATTCTGCGTGGTGTCTGTTTGTTCTATATTGTGTCTCCCTACCACTTTCGCACAACGACGCTCTGAGCATGTTTTTTAGGGAATTGACTAGTTTGAACCTGGGACCTGTTGCTGGTAAGGAGATGTCAGACCACACATGACATGTAGGGTTCTGAAGAGTTCAGTGAGACTAGCGATGATATAACCAAATACTTAATGATTTCAGCGTCAGCTCCACTGCACTCCCTGTAAAAGAATCTTAATACTAACTAAATTTAGTGGAAGGGGTTCAAGGCTTTCCTATTTTTAGTTAGCTGGTAAAATAACGTCGAAAAAGCAGTTAAGTTTACCATTGGAAATTTTATTCTACTCACAAAACATTGTTTATAAATTGCACTATTGATAAAAGGAAATGTTTTAATACAGGATGGTAAAAACCAACTGCGTTCAACAAAAATGTGAACGAATATTCCCTGAATGGGTTTCCAAGTTCTACAATGGATTGAAGGATGACCTATGCCATATCACATCTATAATCTAGGTTTAAATTAAGTTTCACAAAAGAGAAAACTATCAAAATGGTCTACGTGACCCTCAATTATCTTTAATTACTTATCTAACTTGTCGTAAATTACAGTGGCTGCTGTGGCTTCTCAATAACTATATAACAGAAAAATCATCAGATTTTTACTTCAAGTGGCAAATGTGAACACCATGAGCTTTAATTGACGATCGACACTAGTATCACGCAAAAAGGGGGTGTAACAGGTGAGACTTCCGCAGTTCTGAGTGAAGCTTTATGCGCTGTTATGCCGGATCGCGTGCGTTCATTACCTTGTCGGTGTTCGTCAGGGGGGCGGCGGGCAGCACAGCTCCGCTCACCTCGCCTTCTCGGAAGCAACTCTCTCCTTACTACAATTTACCGAAGTTGGTTTAAAAAAACTATCTGGTTGTGTTTTCATGTGACCAATCAGGGTCTCAATGTTAACCTTAACCTCCGCCTACAAAAATTCTGTCTATCCAATGAGAAACGTTATACTTTTCGTGGTGAGGCAATGTTTTTAAAGTTTGCAACGTAACAGAGACGCGAAAAAGTCTCACGCTAAAACTTGCAGCTGGTTTGGTCCTTTTAATGTTATCGTAAGTTCTATACTGTTCTTCTGGAGGGCTGGAGGGCTCTATCTTTTAACATGGGGTGGGGGGTGGTCCTGACGTAACAGAGAAGCGCAAAAGTCTCACGCTGAAACTTGCGGGTGGTCTGGCCCTTTTTGTGTTATTGTAAGATCTATACTGTTCTTCTGGACGGCTTTAGCTTTTAACATGGGCTGGGGGTGGTCCTAGCGGTTAGCTGGCGACGTGGATGTCCGTCCCTTATCGTAGGGCCTTCCAGCTTAACACGGTTCTGCTCTCGGCTTCTGTTCTCGTTTCTCCCCTCAGAACTGCGTCTGTCTCACGGTGGGAAGGTATGACATGCATTTAGGCATTCTTGTGTTGGTCTGTGGTATTCCATTTGCTCACTCGTTACTGGTATTACTTTGGTTAATTTAATGTCACGATTTATTCGGAGCTATGTGACATACTACTGGATTTGCTTATCATGTCAGGGTTTTCATGGAAGGTGTTGGATTTGCCTGACACCTTACAGATGGGCAAATATCTATTAGGTACATTACGTATGTAGATTGTGGACAGTTGGGAATGTGGGCCTCACGGGAAGCGTGCAAAGGGTAAGTTCCTACAGTCGCGCTATTCATCTGTGTCCTCGGTGGCTCAGATTGATAGAGCATCTGTCATGTAAGCAGGAGATCCCGGGTTCGAGTCGCGGTCGGGGCATATATTATCAGCTGTCCCCATCGAGGTATATCAACAACACCTGTCGGCAGCTGAGGGTTTCAATTAATTATCATTTATGCTAGAGAAGCTGGACGGTCATCAGTGGTAACTGTTCTTTCGAGAACCTGCATGTTCATAATTACTGTCGAGTTTGGAAGCGATTTTGATTCGCGTCTCCGATCCCTCTCAATCAGGATCTTTTTCCGACGTCGTGTTTCGTGGCTACCTGTGTTACATTGCTACACGAAGGCGTGCTTAACAGTCCGCTGCGAAAAAACAATAAATCCAGCAACTTTGCACACAGTATGGCCGTAGGAACGGCCAAATGCGATTGTGCCATTCCGCCACGTCTTTATATTAACATGTTTACGTACAACGTCCGCTTGGAACGTAAGTACCTCACTGATCGCTACTGCGTTATGCTCATGTATAGGCAGCGCTTTTGCGCCGTTCAGCATTTGACTCTACTGCAGTGGCATGTTACAGAGGAGCCGAGCGGGTGGCGCCTCTGCACGATGTCAGGAATCGTCCGGAAGCGCTCGTGGGGCTAAGAAAACATGATCATTCAGTGAATCGCTTAGTTTAACATCTTTTACAAAGGGTGGTGCACTGTTGGCCTTAGTTGCCTCCTGCCCTGGTCACGAATAGACTCTCGGTGTCGGAGGCTGCATCAGTCCTCTTGTGTCGACACGGATGCTTAGCTCAGCCTAGTACAGCACGGTTGGCTGCTATCCGCTGGGGAAGTGTACTCGATCCCACTCCGTGCCTCTTCTTCCCTGGATCGCCCCATCTTCGGTGTGGTGTAGGCGGCAGGCGTTGAACCCAGTACTGCCTTCCTGGTAGACCCCGCACCCGGAGGCGCCTAGGCGTGCCGGACGGTGGTCCTCCAGGAATCCTGGTCGTCGTCTTCCGTCCCACACTCGGAGAGTACAGCACCTGACACTGCACTGCTCCAGGTATTTCATCAGCTATCCCTTCAGCAGTGATCGGTGTGACACTGCATGAAGTTCGACAGTGGAGTTCAGCTCTGCGGCACTCCATGGCTGGCTGGTACTGCGCTGGTTTATCTGAGACAAGGCTTACTAAAACAACATGGTCATGGAACGGAATGTCGTCGACACGGACTCCATCGTTCCCACTGACCTTAACCGTCCTCCTTTACTTGGAGCTGGAGCTCAGACTGGTTCAAATGTCTCTGAGCACTATGGGACGTAACATCTGAGGTCATCAGTCCCCTAGAACTTAGAACTACTCAAACCTAACTAACCTAAGGACATCACACACATCCATGCCCGAGGCAGGATTCGAATCACACACACACACACACACACACACACACTCTAACACAAACAAATTAAAAAACATTTATCGAAGGAATAGAAACGAAAGTAGGCCAGTAGCCTAATGTCTCTGTGCTTTCTAAAACACAGTAAATATTTGACCAATTTCTTCATGAATAGTATATATCGGATACAAACAGACATAGACGAATAAATATATTTACAAGAATGCTGCTACCGTTATTTCGTGTAACTATGGAGTACTCATGGCCTTACGTGATCAATAGTAATCGGCCACTTTAACCTCCGATAACTCATGTACTATTCAAGTTACCTGCCTGTAATTCGTACCGATTTAGGTTTACACTAATAGCTTTCTAAAGACGCATCGATCGACAAAATCGGATGAACTGTTTAGATATTGGAAACTCGTTTCTGGGTGTTACTTGTATAATTTACAGTCAGATACTAAACTTTAAACTAATAAAGATATTGAATATCTGATTACACAATCAGAATCGTCGTGCAAATAATGGTAATGTACATGTTTCTTTTTAAGGTGTCATGATTCCTCTGGCTATTATTAATTTCTACATGAACTGTGAAATGTCTGCCATTATGGTTTCACAAAGTCCGCCATCTTTGACACTACCGGCATACAAATCTCCTTCATCGACACAAAGCACAGTCCTCGTCACAGCGTCAACAAGGAATTCCCAGCCACGCTGCCGGCCTGGACCACGCGCTGGGGCTGCCCCTCTTGGCCCAGCTAACGATAGGCGCCACGCGGTTGCTGACGAGTCCCGGCTTGCCGAGCAGCCCGTGCCGCCACGCCTACTTCGAACTCGCCCGTTACCTCACAATGTGAAAAGGTTTCAGACGTCATTATGGCCGTACGACGGCAATTAAGAGGCTTTGAACGTGGAACAAGACGCATGGGACATTCCATTTCGAGAATCGTTAGGGAGTTCAATAATACGAGGTCCACAGTGTCAAGAATATGTCGAGAATAGAAAATGTCAGGCATTATCTCTCACTACGGAAAACGCAGTGGCCGACGGCCTTCACTTAACGACTGCCAGCAGCGTCGTTTACATAGAGTTGTCAATGCTAACAGACACGTAACGCTGCGTGAAATAAGCGCAGAAGTCTGTGTGGTACATAAGACGAGCGTATCCCTTAAGGCAGTGCGGCGAAATTTGGCGTATTAGGGGTATGGCAGCAGACGACGGAAGTGACTGCCTTTGCTAACAGCACGACATCGACGGCAGTGCCTGTCCTGCGCTCGTGCCCGTGTCGATTGGACCCTAGACGACTGGAAAACCGTGGCCTGGTCAGGTGAGTCTTCATTTCTGTTAGTAGGGCTGATGGTACTGTTCAAGTGTTGTGTAGATCCCACGAAGCCATGGACCAGAGTTGTAAACAAGGCTCTGTGTAAGCTGGTGGTAACTGTGTTTACATGGAATAGACTGGGTCCTTGGGTCCAACTAAACTTATTATTGACTGGAAATTGTTACATTCGGCTACTTGGAGACCATTTACAACCAACCAACGATGGAATTCTTATGGATGACAATCTTCCATGTCACAAGGACACAATTGTTCGCGATTGGTTTCAAGAACATTCTGAACAATTTGGGCGAATGATTTTGCCACCCATTTCGAGCATTTATGGGGCAGAGGCCACACTTGATTTTAAACGGTCAAACTCTACTTATTACTGCCCCGCTCTTGTAATTCATCAAAACGTCTCGTTTGGACAATTCACACATTATCTGTCCCATATTAATCGCTTATTTGGTTTTTTATTTATTTTAATAATATGCTAAATAGATTAATACTTTGTTGTTTAACCATATGTACATGTCGTCCGTGGTTACGAGCAATTCTTTGTATTTCTCACGACATGTAAGTAATTTGCATTTCTTTCCATTAGGAGTAGCGTGCTCCATGAGATCCAAGATAAAAGTTGAAAGGTGGCTACACTGAGCCACTGCGCCAGATATTGCGCCAAAGAGTATTATTCAGCCGCCTCCACAGTGCTTGGGGAGAACTCGTAGTAGGCAGTGCCTGTCGAGGACTCGTGGTAGTCAGTTCTTGGGGAGATGTCGTAGCAGAGAGTGTTTGTTGAGATGTGCTAGTAGGCAGTGCTTGCTGAGATGTGATACTGGAGAGTTCTGGTTGAGATGTGGTAGTAGCGAGTCGGTGTGGAGAGATTGTAATGTCTAGAGTGCTTTTCATCAATATAAATTAAGGATACGGTTGTATAAAATATTTAAGAACTTCAGGTAAATTCTGTGTGTCTCCGACGTTAAGACGACTTGCTATCGAGAAAATTTCAGGAAGAATGTAATTTCGAAGAAGAAACTAATAAACTAAAAAAGGTAACTATTAATTGAGTTCATTTTTCAGGTAACATATTTCCACTTAGGTACGTCCTTTAGACGTAATCTGCTGCTCGCGATTACGTGATTCATACTTTGTGCTAAATTTTATGTTCTATGAATTTACTTGTGAAGCGACGTGTTTGCGTACATTTGCTGATTTTTGTCAATGTTTTATTAATGAACAGGGTTGTTATTTGTATATATTATGCATCGCTTGGCTGCACTGCTTTTTCACTGATGTCATATTTTTTTATTATGTGTTTGCTGGGCTTATTTATTTAAATTATAATTGTCACCTGATTAATTGTGCTGATGTGGTTAGGTATGTAAGTTATACTTTGTGATTTATCTGCTTGCGCCTTCATGTTTACTTATTAAGATTACATATGAACATTTATTTGCTTATGCTGATATGATGCTAATGACCTGTTTATTACGTAAGATATATGTTTACTGCTATGCGTATGGACTGCATATTTATACATTTCTGTTTGTCGTCACAACTACTCTTTAATTTGGTATATAGCAATGCTGATGTACAGTGTACGAACATAGAGTTTAGGTTACACTATGGTATAGGTTACAGATTGTTCGCTTGGCAGAGCCTCGTTGTAAGAATTGTGCGGCATCCACTTGTTGACATTCTGTTCACTACTGGTATATTTACTCGCTATTGCATGTTTTGCTTACGCTCAGTGCCTTATATTTTTAAGATAAGAAAATGAACTGCTATAATCCGACGAACGACATTAGTACAAGAAACTTCATAGAAGTCACATGAGCTGGAGGTTTTATGGAAGCTGTATAAATGTATGCTAATAGGAAGGAAGCTAACGACATGACATACCAAAACTAGGTTTAGACCATTCACAGTTATTACACTGCATTTTTCGTGAGCAATTGAAATAGGAAGTGACACTTGACACAAGAAATACTCCACATGTTTGCTTCTGTTTGCCATAATTCTTGAAGTGGTGTACACACTGTGAAATATTATGATCATTCACACTCCGTAATCGTACTTCATTACTGAGAGTTATTCGAACTAAGTCTGTTAGAGGTCATGTATGCATTTCTTTTGTTTATAATTCATAATGAGTAGAAGATTTGGGTGAGATGGATTACACAGAGGTTGTGTGTTGACAGTGTGTCTTCGGATTGTATAGGATGATGAGGTTTGCATTAGGATTTTATCTGTACTTGTTCGAGGAGACTGACTAGAGGAAAGAGTTGTTATGGAAGTGAAATGATATTGGCGATAAGGTTATATGTGTCGACGTATTGAAGAGATATTATTGAGGTATTGAGATTATATGAAGTTGATGATTATTGGAGTTTTTGTGGACAAGAGGTAAGGTGAATGATATTGATGATAAGATTTATATGTATCGACGTAAGAGGTATTATTGAAGTATTGAGATTATGTGATGCTGATGATTATTGGAGTTTTGGTGGATAAGAGGTGAAGTAAGTGAGGTGCATATTTTTTTTTGTTGGTCTATATGGAACAAGGAGGATGAAGATAGCAGACTAGAACACTAAAGTAGAAGGAAGATTGTCTACACACACTTGTTAAATCAATAAGCAGTACATATTTTTTTTTGGAGAGAGGAAGTAATTGCATATCTTGGCTCACTGACAGTTGTTCAGCAACCGTACATTTTGATCTGGCTTGGCAAACATTGGTCTTGACATGATGACTATGACATTGACTTAACTATCATTGACTGTTATACATTGCTGCCACTCCTATTTGATACACATGTCGAACATCAAATCTTGGACAGAGTTACATTTACACAATTAACACTATTCAATTACACAGTAGTACTTAATGTGGATGAAAGATTAGTGAGTGTGTTTTGTGTGTTTTCCTTTCCTAATCTTACCCACCTATCTCCTAAACATTATTTTACTTGTTTGTTGTGGCTTGCACTGACACCCATAAATATTATAGGTTTACTGATATTTGAGTATTTGTAATAGTTAATATGACAATTATCTGATATCATTTGTGTGTTTATTAGAATTTATGTGTTTAGTGTGTAAAAGCATTTGTATGTGTATTCAAACTATTGTTCATGCCTGAACTGTCTGATTAGTGATAGTGAATATTATGGACTGTTACCTGCACTTTTTCAACATAATGGGTGCCACTTAGAAATGATTAATTTCTGCTGATGAACTGTGTGGTTAGGATAGTGAATATTATGGACTGTTACTTGTACTTTTTCTACATGATTGGTGCCACTAGGACATGTTTAATTTGTGCTTATAAACTCTGATGAGCAGTGTGATCAGTATAGTGAATATCATTGACTGCTCTCTGGACCTGCTCATCATTGCTGGGTGCAACTGATGAACTGCTTCTACTGAAATGATGTCACTTGTTGGTGTTTGCACCTGCTCAACATTGCTGGGTGCCACTAATGGAACCGCTTCTGCTGAGAAATGTGACTTGTTGCTGTGTGTACCTCTTCAACATTACTGGATGCCACTGATGAACTGCTTCTACTGAAATAATGTCACTTGTTGGTGTCTGCACCTGTTCAACACTACTGGGTGCCACTGATGGACTGCTTCTACTGAAATAATGTCACTTGTTGGTTTCTGCACCTGCTCAACCTTGCTGGGTGCCACTGATGAACTGCTTCTACTGAAATAATGTCACTTGTTGCTGTCTGCACCTGCTCAACATTGCTGGGTGCCACTGATGGACTGCTTCTACTGAAATGATGTTGCTTCTTGCTGTCTGCACCTGTTCAACATTACTGGGTGCCACTGATGAAACTGCTTTTACTAAAATGATGTCACTTGTTGGTGTTTGCACCTGTTGACCATCGCTGGCTGCTACTACTGGAACTAATCATTGAAAGCATTTTATGTGAACATTTGTATAAACTGATTTTTTGTGTATTGTGTGAACTATTATGTAAAGTCACATGTATGAAAAGAATTTGTATTTCTTACTGTATTTTGTATATTAGGTTATTGAAAGGTCAGTGCAAAGCCAAAATTTTAACTAATTATGTGATATTTAGGTATTAATATTATTTTTTTATTTTTGTCTGTATTTTTGTGGACGAATTTGGTGGTATTTTCACCACCAGTGCTGGCAAAAATACCATCAAATTCTGGCCTGTGGAGGAGGGGCGTATGAAAGGTGGCTACACTGAGCCACTGCGCCAGAGATTGCGCCAAAGAGTATTATTCAGCCGCCTCCACAGTGCGTGGGCAGAACTCGTAGTAGTCAGTGCTTGTTGAGATGTGCTAGTAGGCAGTGCTTGCTGAGATGTGATATTGGAGAGTTCTGGTTGAGATGGGGTAGTAGCGAGTCGGTGTGGAGAGATTGTAATGTCTAGAGTGCTTTTCATCAATATAAATTAAGGTAACAAACTACTTTTCTTTTTTTTCTCATTATTTCAGTGTCCTGAATAATGCGTCATTACATGTTCAGTCAACAAAGCATCTGGCGTGTGTTCTTGTATTAGAGTGTAATTCTGGGTTTCTTGCGCAATTATAGTATTTCTAACCTTTTTTTATTACGTCAGTATAAATGGTATTTGAAATTTCTTGTCTTATTGAAGAAGAACCGTGCCAGATGTGTACGTTGAGTCATACTTCCACACACAGAACAGTTATATTTGTGCCTTGGTTTTGTAGGGTTTATAGTTGCTGGGGACTTAATTAATTAATTGTGTTAACGAAAATTTTCTTTCATTCTTTGTTGTTGTTCTATGCAGTCAGATTGCGTAATAATACTAGTCAGGGCCAACCGATTACGAAACAGCGTAATCGGACATACAGCTACTAAAAATATTTGCATTATATTTAATTAAGCCCCCATGCAAAGTATCGGTTGTAATTTTTTAATCCGTTTACTTCAGATCGATTTCAGTTACTGTATAGATATCTTTAGTGCAGTTACATCCAAGTCATGACTGATCGTAAATAAAATCACACATGTCACCACACTGACATTGCAGTTAAGAAACAGTCAAACTGTAATGTCAATGTCGGCCGAAGTGGCCGCGCGGTTCTGCGCGCTGCAGTTTGGAACCGCGAGACCGCTACGGTCGCAGGTTCGAATCCTGCCTCGCGCATGGATGTGTGTGATGTCCTTAGGTTAGTTAGGTTTAACTAGTTCTAAGTTCTAGGGGACTAATTACCTCAGAAGTTGAGTCCCATAGTGCTCAGAGCCATTTTTTTTTTGTAATGTCAATGTGATACCATGTGCGATTTTATTTACGACGAGTCATCATGAGTTAGATGAACTGCACTGAAGACAGCTGTACAGTAGCCGAAATCTGTCTGTAAGAAACAGGTTAAAATTTACCGCCGATGATGTTCCTCTTCCTCATCCCTTTGTTACAAAGATTGATCTAGTCGTACAACATGGATAGAATCTATAATATAATATAATTCACTCTTTGGAACCTCCTCCCACTCTGTCTTTTCATTTGCTTATGCTTAGTTTTGATGTTTTCTGTAGTATCGTGTTGTACCGTTAAATATTATTTCTACTCTGTGAGTTTTTCACCGGTAATATCTTTCAGAAACTAGCTCGCTAACTAGCTAATGTCTTTGACGAAAGTTAGTTGCCTTTGACGTTGAACTTCGAAGCCAAAATCAATTTTCAATACAAATATTGTATAATATCCATGTTTTTTGTGCCTATTGCAAACATCAGTTATTACAGAATATAATTTGCCACAATAATAATTATCAACGTAGATAATTATCATCTGATATATACTGCGCACCGACATTGGTATAGCAAGCGGCCCACAAATCGGTGGGTCCTGCTGTGTTTGGAGATAGTCCACCATTCATACTATCGTTCAAGTGTCTTCTTTCAGTCTGATGAGTCGTATGCCAAGTGGTTTGGCGACAGCGTCTACATCTATACGAGATACGTTCAAAAATTTACGGAACTTTCTCCACAAAATTTTTCTACGCTTACCTTTCACTTATTGTGCATGGTCACCCACGAAGTACTCTCCTCCACAAGCACCCAACGCCGTTTCCACTTCCGGAAGCAGTACGCCTCTTGCTGGATCGCGTGAAGTGCCGTTTCCGAATTTTCTTTTATCTCGTCTGTCGTTGCAAATCTTCGCCCTTTTTAACGGGTTTTCATCTGTGGAAATAAAAAAAAATTAAAAAAAAAAACTGCCCGCAGGAGCCAGGTCTGGAGAGCGTGGGGAGTACGGAACATGAAGCAGCACAGCGGTTTGGTTTCTTGTGTACCACTCACGCACCAACAGGGCTGAATGTGTGGGAGCGTTATAATGATGCAAGAGACATAAATTGTCTCGCCACATTTCAAAAAATGGTTCAAATGGCTCTAAGCGCTATGGGACTTAGCATCTGAAGTCATCAGTCCCCTAGACTTAGAACTACGTAAACCTAACTAACCTAAGGACATTGCAGACATCCATGCCCGAGGCAGGATTCGAACCTGCGACCGTAGCACCAGCGCGGTTCAAGACTGAAGCGCCTAGAACCGCTCGGCCACGCCACATTTCGGGCCGTTTCCTTCTCACATTTTTTTCGCAGGCGCCGCAAGACGTCCCGACAGTACCATTGATTAACAGTTTCTCCCAGTGGCACAAATTCATGACGAACTAATCCTTCAGAGCCAAAGAAAACTATCAGCATAGCTTTGATATCTGACCTGACCTGACAAGGTCTTGCAGAACCTTCCTATTGTGAAGGCTGAACCTTGGTCTCAACATTATAACAATAGACCCACGTCTAATCACCAATTATGAGTCTCTTAAGGAACATCTCGTTCTCATTTTCGCGATCTAAAAGCTCTTCACAGAATGTGAAGCGAAGGACTTCCTGGTCTGGACTCATGAGCTGTGGGACGAACTTGGCGGCAACACGATGCATTCCAAGATGCTATGTTAGGATTTCATGAGATGATCCAACTGAAATGTTATATTCTTTTGCAGTCTCTCGGACAGTCAGTCTTCGATTGGCACACACAATTTCGTCGACGTTCCTGATATGAGCCTCGTCGGTAGACTTTGAAGGGCGTCCCGAACGAGAGTCATATTTAACTACTGTCTGACCATTTTTAAACCATGTGAACCATTCGTAACACCGAGAATAGGTTAAGGAGACACGCCCCTGCATTTTTAGCATTATCTTCACCCTTGTAGTGCAACTGATCTATAAATGAGAGATACCTCAAAATTCTTACACACAATTAGGATCATTAGGCAAAGCGCTTCCCAAAAAATCATTCAGATATTTATTATATTTTGGTACTGACAACCATATTTATAA
Source organism: Schistocerca serialis cubense (assembly GCF_023864345.2). Classification (NCBI taxonomy): domain Eukaryota; kingdom Metazoa; phylum Arthropoda; class Insecta; order Orthoptera; family Acrididae; genus Schistocerca; species Schistocerca serialis. The sequence goes on along the minus strand of NC_064638.1, from coordinate 288,067,618 downwards.
TAGTATAAAAAACGGAAAACTATTTGACTGCGGTACCATTTTCTTTAAAACCACTCACTGCACAGCATGGAAAAACTGTCAGAGTACAGACAACATTCACATAAGTGTTTAATGCCTCCAATTTCCTTCCCTGATGTTGATCTGTGAAAAAGACAAGTAATTTATTTTATTACAACAAAAATATTAAAAAATATAGCTCAAATATCACCGACCTCATCATCATGCTATAAATTTTTCAGGAAATAGTAGGCAAGGGAGGTAGAGGAGCCCATGCTAAATATCTGTACCAATTTTTGTGAGTTTAACTTCAGTCATTTAGGAGAAAAGTGTACCTGAATGATGAAAATTCAAGTTTTCGGTAAATCACAAAAGATTTACAGATTTTTTAATTTACCACTATGCTCGTTTAGAACATTCCAGCTGAATATTCCAGTTGTCCTGTTTCCTTATCCTCCATACTCATTCTCTTCGTTCTTTTTTTTATCCTTGACTCCTTGGTAGCAGCTTCTGCAGCTGTCTCTGCTTCGGTTACCTGCAACTTATCAATAGCAGCTAGAGCTGAAGTCATATTCTTCCCCATCTGGATGTTCAATTTCTTCATAACACTGATGCTTGAAATTGCACCATCATTGAATGTTATTATTGCATCCATTACACCAATCTTCAGCTGTGTCAGCCCAACAAACACAGTTTTGGGTATTCTCTCCCATATACAGCTGTTGAAGCTTTCATTTTAATTGTGAGAGAGACCATGCATACATTTCCTAAGTGGATTTTTATTTGACAGATCCGTATATATAGGCCTAGTTGTCTCCATTACTGCAAGTGGCAAGGAATTCTTGTCGGTATATTGTATGCCTGTAGCATTGCTCAACCAGTACTTGCACCACGATTCTTCCCCTTTCCCCACGCTGTGGGGTTTCGTCTGTTGACACACTGTGAAGCCATGTTGCCCAAACAGCTCGTCACATGTTCTCCAAATCTCTTACATTTCTCCTTATTCCTAGTCCATAATATTGAGTCAAAGAACAACTTCGCTTCTTGTAAAGTGACCTGGACCACCTAAGTGTTTTTCGTCTGACAGTTTTTTTCTACTAAAGTCCTTACATAATTTTCTCAGCCGAGCTCCCATTCTTTTTCGTACATGCCCAATACATACAAGCTTTTCTATCAGAGTGTCCCCATATGGTCTGTCATTAACAACAGTAGTGTGTCCTTACAGTATCCATCCCCAAGATAGCCTACATACCTCACACCACAACCTCTGATCTTCTAAAAATGTGTAGAACTCCTTTCGTTTCCATGTTTCCACGTGGGCCATCATGTTCTTTATACTAATACAGGTGCCAATAAATTTACTTGACCAACTCTGGCAGTGCTTTGTTAGACATTCATAATCTAGTATCTTACCAGTTTCAATCAATGTGGCTGTCACAACACCATTCAGAGAAGAATGACTTCTCTTCTGCCAAGATCCATCAAATGCTGCTACAATGTCTGTATTCTCAGACAAGGCTGCTGCTTCTTCTGCTGCTCTTTTCACTGAATGTTCAGTCCGCAGCTCGTGGTCTTGCGGTAGCGTTCTCGCTTCCCGCGCACGGGGTCCCGGGTTCGATTCCCGGCGGGGCCAGGGATTTTCTCTGCCTCGTGATGACTGGGTGTTGTGTGTCTTTCATCATCATTTCATCCCCATCGACACGCAAGTCGCCGAAGTGGCGTCAACTCGAAAGACTTGCACCAGGCGAACGGTCTACCCAACGGGAGGCACTAGCCACACGGCATTTACATTTACTGAATGTTCACTTACACCACATAAAGCATTATGTATTAATTTATTGTATCTGTCAAACCTCAGTGGAGGTGGAGGCAAATCCATCACTGCACAAAAAGTCTGAGCAGCTGTCTTCCAATACATCGCATTGCATAAGCAAGATGAATATTTACACTGTAATGTTGACGATCAGTTACTGGCGAAGTCATAGTATCACTGTGCACGTTACACGAGTGATCACCAACCGACTTGAAAGACCCTTCCTTGCTGAAATGTCCTCATAAACGTCAATAGTATCTTCACAATTGCAGTACTTACATTTCACACCACTCTGCAAAAGTCTTGACAGCATATTTAGGTTCACAATAACATTTCCGTCGTTATTGCTGCTCACAATACTACTAGACTTGTTCTTATTACATTCAGAAAGTGAAAGTTTACGTCTAGAGGCACTGCCTGTAGACATAGTTTCCGTGGACGACTTTTGAAGCAACTAATGTGTATTATTCGGTTGTTTGGAACTGGTTGCCGCGTGACTTTCGCTTGGGACTAAATTTCTTTACTCTCGGCATTTGTAACACAGGAAACACACACACACAGAAACAAAAGAACACACAATAACTACAAAACCACACGCGTATGAAATTCCGAAATCATGTATTTTCAGACCTTTGTTTATATTCGAACCATAGCATTCTAGACATGTCTGTACTTTTGATTCCGGGAGTCAGTGCCTTTTACAATACATCTGTGTTAACGGTCCATAACTAACGACGGAAAAAATAGAAGAACAAAATAATGCATCACGTATTCTGACGCACTTCAGACTGACAGATGGGCATGGCCCCTGTGCAACATCACGTTCAATCTTAATTTTTGGACCAACGGAAAATGATAATGCCCGTAAACTATACATTTTTGAAATCAGCATGAAATGCTCTCTTCTACACACGAAGAAATTTTTTTCACATTTTTGGTCATTTTCGCGAGCAGGTACTCTTAAGCATTCATCACCGTAGGTTCCTGCATCATCTGAAGTGTCTCTGTAAAGGTTTTCTTGAGTTTCACGCAGAATTTAATACGGACGCTTTGCTCCGTCATCTCGGATTTCTAATACTGTGCGACACAACGTCCTATTCAATACAGCGCTGAACAATAACTAATAGACATACAACAATGAAACTCCCGGAAGTTACAAATTAAACACAGGCGTGTGCAGGGATGCCAACCACATTTCGCTCCAACACACCATTGGCACAAAATTACGAATGTACCGGAATGTTTTGAACAGACCTTGTATCTCAACTCTGAAAGCCGGCTGTATGTAGAACTGTTACTTCCCCACTTTGCTATTCCAGCCGCGAGTCGTCCGTGGGAAGAACAAATGTTGGTAAGCCTACGTGTGGACTCGGATCTGTCTCACTTTACCTTTTTCGTCTTTTCGCGAAATAATACTTGACTGACTCTTCCAGGAACAAACGCTCTCGGAATTTTTGCACTCACGACATCGCGATGCAAATGCCTCTCTTGTAGCGTCTGCAGGTGACGTTGGCCGAGCGTCTCCATGACGCTTTCGCTCTAACTAAACGAAACACTCTGCTCTCTTGTAGATCTTCTCCATTTTCTCTATCAATCGTATCTGGTACAGGTCGAAATTTGATATACCGTACTCCAGCATCGGTCGAACGAAGTTTTTATTAGCTACCTCATTTGTGGATAGACTACACCTTCCTGAGGATTCTTCCAATGAATCTCAGTCTGGCACACATCTTTCCTGAAATTACTTATACGTGATCATTAAGCTTCAAATTGCTCTGTACGCTTAATTCCAGTTATTTAATGGATGCTATTGTGTCCAGTGACTATTTGGCAATCATGTGATCATACCGCGAGGAGTCTTTTCGTCAATGTATGCGCATATGCGCTACATTTGTTTATGTTGAGGAGTAACTGCCAGTCCCTGAAATACACGTCGTGTGCTGCATTTCGCTACCATTTTCCAGTGTTGTAATCTGAGCCACTTAGTCTCTCAGTTTTACGAGGGTTATTCAGAAAGTTAGGTCCGATTTCTTATATAACATAAACCATCACAATTGTTTCAAAACAACTTTTCTTACGTAATTCCTTACATGTTTCTCTGTTTTTCTACATTGGTTTCCTGTTTGTTTAAACATTTGTTACAACGTTCTAAAAGCTTATGTACTTCTACTGTCTTGGAGGATAATCAGTCTTTAGCTGCTTCTTTCACCTGATGTGTTGCGAAGTACTTTGGGAGACGGAACAAGTGAAAATAGCTGGGCGTCAAGTTTGGACTGTACGGTATGTGGAGAATCTGTTCCCATCCGAAAGGTCTGATCAGATTTTGGGTATGAATGGTAGAGTGGGGTCTGGCATTGTCATGCAGCGACAAAACTTCAGATGTCACATTGCTTACTCTGTATTGCATGTCAAAGTTTAGTCAGTAAGCGGCGGAGTTTATTGTTGTCCCTTGCTGCACAAACTCGATTAGCAAGAGTCAATATCCATCCCAAAACACAGTTGCCATAACTTTGCGTCTTGAGATTTTCTGGTCGGCCTTGACTTCGATTGGTGATGTAGTGTGATGTCATTCTATTGACTGATGTTTAGACTCGCGGATCATGTGAAAAACCTACGTCTCGTCCCCTGTGACAAAGTTCTTTAAAAATTGATGACCTTCATCACGAGATCTGTCCAAGAAATCAAGAGCACAAGCCATTCTTTCCATTTTGCGTTTCTCAGTAAGCAGTCTGGGAACCGAATGTTCACAAAAACTCTTAGAGACAATTTTGTACAAAGTTGTTCTGCCCACATTCGGAAATTCCAGTGCTAAAGCTGAAATTGAGAATCGCCGTCCTTCACGAATCTTTTTGTCCATGGCTTTGATCAAATCTTCTGAGATCACTGATGGTCGGCCTGATCACGGTTCATCATAGTCATTTTCCTGTCGGCCCTTGAAAGCTGTCACCCACTTAGGCAATTCGCTGACAGTCACCGCATTGGGGCCACACACCTGACTCAACTGTCGATGAACTTCCGCTGCTGCAACGTACAGTCTTAGACATGAAACCTGACCGCCGGCCGGCCGCCACAGAGACTAAATCCGAGTGGTTCACTCAAGGTGGCCAATAAAACTGACCGCCCCTAACAACTATAAGTCCGGCCAGCTGCACAATCTGGCAACACTGTAAGATGGGGAAGTGTTAGGACGAAGTGTTGCCTACTTCCGAGCAGATCTGGATGGAGTGAGCCCGTGGTCTTGCGGTAACCGTCGTGCATTCTAAAATTAGACTCGCGTGTTCGCGTCCAACTGTTTCTTCTTCTTCTTCTTTTTTTTTTTTACCACATTTCGGTCTAAAGTTATGAGTCTGATTGCACGTCGAAGACAATTCGCTTAACATTCTACCCACCCGCAATAACAAGTATTCCAGAAACAATTCCGCAGGACAGCTCGTGGCTGCGTCGCGATCATAACAGCTTACGCTCGAGCGTTTCCTCGCGCTGCAGCGGCTACCGGCCACCGGCCAGACGCCACCCGCCGCCTGAAATCCGGTGCCGCCCATGTGAAGGCGGCGCCACGCTGTCAGTGCATGTATCAATGCCATTTTCGTATTTGAAGTTCTATTTATCAACTTGCAGTTAAGCATTGGATTTTGCATACTTGAAAATCGTGAACTACAATTAAGCATTGAAAAATTGAGTCGCAAGTGGAAAAAGGTGTAACATCTGCAACACAACATTTACTTTCGTATAACAGAGGGGTGAATGTAGAGGAGGCAGCTAGAAAGATTTGAGCTGTGTGTGGAGTGAGTGCTTTTGGGAAAAAAACGCCAGAAAAAGATATTCTTGTTTCAACGAAGATCATTCTGGCATGAATGATTTTCCACATTAAGAAAGTCTCGACTACTGATATATGTGACAGATTACCATTTTACCGTCATGCGACATTTGCATTCAACAGGCAAAGTTCAGAAGTCTGGTTTAGGAGTACTGCGTGCTCTAATTGAAAACAACAAAAATCAACGGAGTGACTATTACTGAACGTCATCAGGTCGCTCATTGAGCATTCCTATGCAGTACTGTTACTGGTGAATTGTTATGATGCCTTTATCGTTAACTTCCTAAGAAGAAATGAAAGGCAGAGCCCAACCAAAAGAAGTAAACTAGAGTAAAGTGTAGTGTGAACATAATATTTTACATTTGATAGCTCCATAAGTGTGTTTTGGACTACGAATTCTGCCCCAAGATGCGTGTGCAACACAGCTGGAATTTGTTGTCAACAACTGAGACACCTTTCGGTCGCAGTGTAAGAAAGTCGAGCAACAAAACTGCATCACCCGTGCTACTGCATGATAACTCACTCTGTTGATTCGAGAAACAAAACTATCCAGGAGATTGATAGGAAAGTCGTCTCTCAGGCACTTGTCCCTCTCGTCATATATTCGTAAAATTTTACCTTACCCGCTCTTGATCGATCAACCGTCAAGGCAAATATGTTCTAGACGAAAATACTTTTAAAACTACACTGGTTTAACGACATCGTTAGAACCAGTGGGTTTCTACAGGCGTAGAATTTGCAAACAAATACTGCATAGTCAGATTGATGTAGATATGGTGAAAGGAAATTCAGCTGCTGATTAATTTCTCTTTGATGATTAATGTTGCGATTAGTAAATTAATGTAAAATGCAATTAAAATATTCACTGTACTAATAACAATTAAATTCAGCTTACTACAGAAACATCACGATCGCAATCTATCTTATTAAAGCATTATGTGTCTGTAAGACGATTGAGCCTATTTTAACACGAATTAGTAGAATATTACCGACTTTTAACTCCGAAAAGATCTGTATTTACTTCATTTCCTGTATCATTCGCAAATATTATGAAAATGTGGCATTTCATAGATAAAATTATGTATTCACAACAACAAAAAATATGTCGGCAGAAAACAAAAGCGGTAAGTAGCAAGCCGAATTTTGCTCGAGCGTTATCTTACGATTCCCATATTGTGTTTGTATCTACCTGCTTGTAGCTCAGCTACAAAAGAATTAAAAATCTGGCTTTCAGTGAGTCTCGAAAGGCAAACGAAAGCAGCTTGCACCTGGTAGCCAAGCATGTTACCTAGGAACTGGTCTTTTCTAAAGTGGAAAGATATCCTTTTGTAGTTGAATTGTTGGCAAATGTCAGTCAGACGTGTGCTGTTGACCTAAGCGTTTCAGTATGTTGAATTTGTACCAATGATTTTTCTACAGGTTTTTTCTGTTGCAAATAGAGAGTTGAAGTCTCCCATTAGTATTTTGACGTCATCTTGGTGAATTTTGGTAATAGTATTTTCGAGTGTGTTCCAGAATTTTTCGACATTTTTGGTGCGGGCATGTGCATTGATGAGTGTATATTTTTTACTGGGGCTCTGAATGAGAAGTCGATTGTTGATGGCTGTGATTTCTTTGACAGACCTGATGATAGATCTGTGTTCGAGAAATGCCATGGCCAAGATTGGTACGCCTTTCGCTACCTTTTGTTGCATTTTGCTCTTGAAGATGCAATGGTTTCCGTAATGCAAGGTTTCATTGTCAGTTAGTCGTGGTTCATGAGGAGCAATGGTGAGAATTTTTTGTCAGTCGATTTATTCACCATCATCATCATCTTGGACAGTTTCCAGCCACTGGCTGGGTCTGTCGGGAACACAAGCCTCTCCATCGTGTTCTGTCTTTCCACCATTCCCCCTCTTCCACCTTCGTCCAGTTCTCTCCTCTTCTCGTCACACATTCCTTCACTCCCTTCACCCAACTATCTCTTGGTCTTCCCCTGGGCCTCTTCCCCTCCAGTTGCAGATCAAACATCCTCTTTGGAATTCTTCCCTCATCCATTCTCTTCATGTGTCCATATCACTGCAGTCTTGATTTTTCTATCCTGTCCTGTAATGGTTCCTCCTTTAGTCTTTCCCTCACATACACATTTCGCAATCTGTCTCGTCTTGTTACACTCAACATGCTCCTCTGGAACTTCATTTCACTAGCTTGTATTCTACTTTTGTCGCTTTTGTGCATTACCCATTTATTATGTTATGTTATTATGTTAGATTATTTAGTTTTCGTTATTTGGATCAATGTATTGATATTTTGTTATAAAAAAAGGTCTTATATGTGTGAAATCTTATGGGACTTAACTGATAGGATCATCAGTCCCTAAGCTTACACACTACTTAACTTAAATTATCCTAAGGACAAACACACACACATCCATGCCCGAGGGAGGACTCGAACTTCCGCCGGGACCAGCCGAACAGTTCATGACTGCTGCGACCGCGACCGCTCGGCTAATCCCGCGCGGCGTGTAGTTTTCAAATGCATGTTTTCTGCTTGTAGGGAAAATTTACAAGAGATCTTCAATCTTCTCTGCCGTGCTAACCTGGCCTCTCCAGAATCCGAAATTCCAACTGCCGCCTGTCGACAGTTTGCACAGTTCATGTTTGCTTGTGTTTCATTGGTTTGGCCTGGGTGATTCCAGGACCGGACAGGACCAGAGGGTGTTCAAGCCTTAGGAAGCAAATATTTTCAGCCGAGCTCATTGAGCTAATTGTGATTATATTTCTGAATGAATATTTGTTATGTATTTTTCCGTCACCGTTTTCATTGTTATAAGTTATGTTCTACAAGGAACGCACGACATTGGAGGCGGCAATCTATAATTTATTTTACCTTAATTACTACTTCAATTTTTTCCGCAATTTAAAGGTGTATATGGGTGCAAACATGGAATACATGGGAATAATGCAGCTGCTCAGTGACAGGTATGGGGGAGGCATTGACAGCAGGCCTCGGATCTTCGACCTCTGCCCTCTTTGCCTCCGCCTACCTGGTGCTGAAAGTCTTCTCAAACTTAAAAAAAAAAAAAATTGTGCAGTGATCAGCATGTCTGTCTAGTAAGCAAAAGGTGCAGGTTCGATGCCCAGTCGGTCCCAAATATTCATCTGCCGTCTTAGCTGTATTTCAACGCGCTGTGACAGTGTGGACGTCGGTCCTTCGACATTTAAGATGCAATTGTTTCTTGAGGCAATAGAGGTGATTTCCGGACATTAGTCTTGCCATCAGTGTAACGGGAGTTCAACGGCATCCAACCCTTAGTCATTGCTTTGTGCCGGCGCTAACCCATGTCATATACATGCGAATCAAATTGTAGTTCATATTTAGTCAAATAACGAATGGTGAGTAATAAGTATGCCGTCCGGTGTGGCCGAACTGTTCTAGGTGCTACAGTCTGGAACCGCGCGACCGCTACGGTCGCAGGTTCGAATCCTGTCTCGGGCATGGATGTGTCTGATGTCATTAGGTTAGTTAGGTTTAATTAGTTCTAAGTTCTAGTGGACTGATGACCTCAGAAGTTAAGTCCCATAGTGCTCAGAGCCATTTGAACCATTTATGAAGTATATGGGTATTTACGAACAGTAGAAGCAGGATTGCAGCGAACTGATCCCTTAACCATGGGCAACATAGAGTACCTATGCAATGAGTCATTCCAGCTGCATAGCTGAGGATAATATTTGTTAAGCAATTCATTGGAGAATTAATGTAATACCCGCACAATGATTTCTGTAGTCATACTGTATCATTAGCAGCCCCCGAATGGAGTACTATGTTCGTTAAATCGGATTACTCAAGGTGAGGCCAAATAATGAGAAGCGACGACGCCACAACACTATCTTTACTTAAGTAGGTAGTCAGCGCTAAATTATGTGTGCCACCATTAACGTTACTGTAAGCAGTTTGAGAGCATAACACCACCACAGCTACTGACAACCTGAACCATATCATCACGCAGTTGTAATTCGCAGTGATTACAAGTTGCTGATGTTTGTCAAGAATAGCGGAAAGCGCCTCTGAAGTTCCATTTGCATTACGCCTAGGACGGAGAGAATCCTGAATAACAGTAATAGGTCACCCAGCGAAGAGAAGAGTCCACGTATTGTCTCAAGTTCTTGCAGTTTGATATTAATGCAGTTCCCGATAGTTTCACACTAACGGGTTCTTTTGGCTATCGGAATACTCATATGGGAATTATAAAAGTGTAATTGCTAGAACGCTCAACTACCTTAATAACACCTCATTCTGGATTGAATACGACTCGGAAAGCGACGTTAATTTGACGTTTCCATCCATCTCCTGACGTCTTACTGAATGATGTCTGAAGTGCACGCACAGTTGTGTTGCCTATCGCATGGATTCTGTCAAGTGTTATGGCAGCTGGCAGTCATTGCTGAATACAGAGTTTTGCAAATATCCCCACTGCTTTAGGGGAAATCGTCTTTGTTGCATTTTTTCCATACCGTAATTAGCACAATAACATAAGGCTTGTTCTGATGAAGAACTTGATGCACACAAGTCCTTAAATAAGAATCTCCCAGCGGGAGTTATGCATGAAAGGAGACAGACTGTTGGACAAAAGAATGGACAGCTCTCTGCTTTTTGCGTTTCCGATAGCGCCTACGATAAGAATCTTGTGTCATATTATGCTTCACAAACTTAAACTGTTTGTTTTTTTACTTCATACTAAAATAAAAGTTATGATCTGAGAAGAGGAAATGACAGATATGCTTCTCAGGAACTTTAGTTTTTCATAGTTTTTTCTCACTTCATACTAAAACAAGGGCGTTAATATGAGAAGAGGAAACGAAATATACGCTTCCAAGACATAATATTTCCTTGTGTGCTACTACTGCATACATGAAAGCCCTGCAGTTAATTTTTGTATGTTGGATAAATTTTGATATCACCTCAAATTCCTTTGTGAGAAGGTTCCTATTTTCTTGGGATTCAAATAGAGCGGACATTTCATCACTGGTTAATATTCTGATGACTAATGACATGATACCCGTTGCAATTGCTCCATGGCACCTGTGAGTAGAGTCTCACGTTGGTTACTATAAGAACACGCAGGCAGTGATATCCGCTCACTGCAGTCAGAGCCAAGGTGATTTCTTTCTGTTTATGGCGAAGCGTCTGCTGCAGTGTCCACGCTCAGCCAACATAAACAAATCGCGGCGGCATTGGGCACTGCTAATCGCTGCACTTGTTGCGAGCCTCGACAACAAGAGCGCACTGTCTCTGCTAACGATACTATGGAGTTAATACATCTTACTTAATGTAACATAATATGCAGGTCGTGGGTTGGGTAAAAATTCAGTTTGTAACTTCCCATCGCATTAAAATACTTTATAGTCATATTTGATGCAATATTTATTGTTGGTTGTCTCTCTAATGTTAATAGTATTGATTCAGATTGTGCGTGAACACGAAAACGCACACACACACACACACAAACAGTCACTGATTCCAGTGAGGGTGACCACTACTGTGTGTTGAACAACGCATGCACCAGTCAATTCCTCAGTTGGCGTCGAGTGGATGAGATTTTTCAATTACCTTGCATTGCAAGAATTGTAAGGAGGAGACTGAAAGTAAATGGACTTGTATCTAAAGAGCTGCGACAAAGCAAAGCTTGACCGACTATCAGATAATTGTTTACGTGGGTACAGTGGACGAGTATAGTTTTAGTAACCAACCCACCCACGATCATTACGTAAGGTTTCTCGAAGGCGTAGGGGCATTGTTTTCATTAAGTCGTCGACAGTGTAGCGTGATGGTTTACTTCCCACCATACGTTTTCTATATTCGTCCAAAGGTCGCTTGCATTTGTAGGTCCACATGGCAATGACCTTGTTACCTCTGCCCACATATCCTCTATCTGGTTGATCTTCGGTGATCGTGGAACAAACGGCAACAGCTTTATCCTCTCTTGGCCCTGAAACCAATCTCGCACTGCTCTGCTGTGATGGATGGGGCTGTGCTCCTGTAAATAAACTGTTATCTCGTTCGTTCATATATTTATATTTAAATAAAATATTAGTAATAAGCACATTGTATTATTATTTTTGACAGTGTTTAAGAATTCAGGTCCTGTCATAAATAAGTGATCTAGATTCAACCGTCCAATTAAGAATGTGGTTTACCCGGTCTATCAAATGATGAGAGTCGTATTCGGATATCCACATTAAGCCTGATTGGCTGAATCCGATTAGAACGATCTGGTATCGAAATGAAATTACAGAAATTGGATAATTTGAACGCCTGTATTGCAACAATGCTGCGCACATAAATTCCTATGATGGAGTAACAGGTAGCAACTGCACAAGAAAAAGTGAGAAATATGTCTACTAGCAGCAATGTAACGTAATTATAACCCATATTTATGTGATGGAAATACTGAGTCGAACAATGCACATCTATTTCAGTGGTGGAAAGATGCCCCATATCGGATTTGCTGATGACGTAATGACAATAATAATAATAATCCCGTGGGGCCGATAGGGGAAACCCTCCCCCATATGGGTGGTACCGAGGAAATCAAATACTTGGGGTGAACCAAATACTAACACAATCCTCAACGACTACTCAATCCGATGAACTCAAAATCCACGCACGTCTGAGTGAAAACCACCGCTACTCTGGTCACCGTCTGATAGCTCAATGAGCTCGGCTGAAAATATTTGCTTCCTAAGGCTTGAACACCCTCTGGTCCTGTCCGGTCCTGGAATCACCCAGGCCAAACCAATGAAACACAAGCAAACATGAACTGTGCAAACTGTCGACAGGCGGCAGTTGGAATTTCGGATTCTGGAGAGGCCAGGTTAGCACGGCAGAGAAGATTGAAGATCTCTTGTAAATTTTCCCTACAAGCAGAAAACATGCATTTGAAAACTACACGCCGCGCGGGATTAGCCGAGCGGTCGCGGTCGCAGCAGTCATGAACTGTTCGGCTGGTCCCGGCGGAAGTTCGAGTCCTCCCTCGGGCATGGATGTGTGTGTGTTTGTCCTTAGGATAATTTAAGTTAAGTAGTGTGTAAGCTTAGGGACTGATGATCTTATCAGTTAAGTCCCATAAGATTTCACACACATAAGACCTTTTTTTATAACAAAATATCAATACATTGATCCAAATAACGAAAACTAAATAATCTAACATAATAACATAACATAATAAATGGGTAATGCACAAAAGCGACAAAAGTAGAATACAAGCTAGTGAAATGAAGTTCCAGAGGAGCATGTTGAGTGTAACAAGACGAGACAGATTGCGAAATGTGTATGTGAGGGAAAGACTAAAGGAGGAACCATTACAGGACAGGATAGAAAAATCAAGACTGCAGTGATATGGACACATGAAGAGAATGGATGAGGGAAGAATTCCAAAGAGGATGTTTGATCTGCAACTGGAGGGGAAGAGGCCCAGGGGAAGACCAAGAGATAGTTGGGTGAAGGGAGTGAAGGAATGTGTGACGAGAAGAGGAGAGAACTGGACGAAGGTGGAAGAGGGGGAATGGTGGAAAGACAGAACACGATGGAGAGGCTTGTGTTCCCGACAGACCCAGCCAGTGGCTGGAAACTGTCCAAGATGATGATGATGGTGAATAAATCGACTGACAAAAAATTCTCACCATTGCTCCTCATGAACCACGACTAACTGACAATGAAACCTTGCATTACGGAAACCATTGCATCTTCAAGAGCAAAATGCAACAAAAGGTAGCGAAAGGCGTACCAATCTTGGCCATGGCATTTCTCGAACACAGATCTATCATCAGGTCTGTCAAAGAAATCACAGCCATCAACAATCGACTTCTCATTCAGAGCCCCAGTAAAAAATATACACTCATCAATGCACATGCCCGCACCAAAAATGTCGAAAAATTCTGGAACACACTCGAAAATACTATTACCAAAATTCACCAAGATGACGTCAAAATACTAATGGGAGACTTCAACTCTCTATTTGCAACAGAAAAAACCTGTAGAAAAATCATTGGTACAAATTCAACATACTGAAACGCTTAGGTCAACGGCACACGTCTGACTGACATTTGCCAACAATTCAACTACAAAAGGATATCTTTCCACTTTAGAAAAGACCAGTTCCTAGGTAACATGCTTGGCTACCAGGTGCAAGCTGCTTTCGTTTGCCTTTCGAGACTCACTGAAAGCCAGATTTTTAATTCTTTTGTAGCTGAGCTACAAACAGGTAGATACAAACACAGTATGGGAATCGTAAGATAACGCTCGAGCAAAATTCGGCTTGCTACTTACCGCTTTTGTTTTCTGCCGACATATTTTTTGTTGTTGTGAATACATAATTTTATCTATGAAATGCCACATTTTCGTAATACTTGCGAATGATACAGGAAATGAAGTAAATACAGATCTTTTCGGAGTTAAAAGTCGGTAATATTCTACTAATTCGTGTTAAAATAGGCTCAATCGTCTTACAGACACATAATGCTTTAATAAGATAGATTGCGATCGTGATGTTTCTGTAGTAAGCTGAATTTAATTTGTATTAGTACAGTGAATATTTTGATTACATTTTACATTAATTTACTAATCGCAACATTAATCATCAAAGAGAAATTAATCAGCAGCTGAATTTCCTTTCACCATATCTACATCAATCTGACTATGCAGTATTTGTTTGCAAATTCTACGCCTGTAGAAACCCACTGGTTCTAACGATGTCATTAAACCAGAGTAGTTTTAAAAGTATTTTCGTCTAGAACATATTTGCCTTGACGGTTGATCGATCAAGAGCGGGTAAGGTAAAATTTTACGAATATATGACGAGAGGGACAAGTGCCTGAGAGACGACTTTCCTATCAATCTCCTGGATAGTTTTGTTTCTCGAATCAACAGAGTGAGTTGTCATGCAGTAGCACGGGTGATGCAGTTTTGTTGCTCGACTTTCTTACACTGCGACCGAAAGGTGTCTCAGTTGTTCACAACAAATTCCAGCTGTGTTGCACACGCCCCTTGGGGCAGAATTCGTAGTCCAAAACACACTTATGGAGCTATCAAATGTAAAATATTATGTTCACACTACACTTTACTCTAGTCTACGTCTTTTGGTTGGGCTCAGCCTTTCATTTCTTCTTAGGAAATTAACGATAAAGGCATCATAACACGTCACCAGTAACAGTACTGCATAGGAATGCTCAATGAGCGACCTGATGACGTTCAATAATAGTCACTCCGTTGATTTTTGTTGTTTCGAATTAGAGCATGCAGTACTCCTACACCAGACTTCTGAACTTTGCCTGATGAATGCAAATGTCGCATGATGGTAAAATGGTAATCTGTCACATATATCAGTAGTCGAGACTTTCTTAATGTGGAAAATCATTTATGCCAGAACGATCTTTGTTGAAACAAGAATATCTTTTTCTGGCGTATTTTTCTCAAAACCACTCGCTCCACGCACAGTTCAGATCTTTCTAGCTGCCTCCTCTACATTCACCCCTCTGTTATACGAAAGTAAATGTTGTGTTGCTGATGTTACTCCTTTTTCTACTTGCGACTCAATTTTACAATGCTTAACTGTAGTTCATGATTTTCAAGTATGCAAAATCCAATGCTTAACTGCAAGACGATAACTAGAACCTCAAATTCGAAAATGGCATTGATACATACACTGACAGCGTGGCGCCGCCTTCACATGGGCGGCACCGGATTTCAGGCGGTGGGTGGCGTCTGGCCGGTGGTCGGTAGCCGCTGCAGCGCGAGGAAACGCTCGAGCGTAAGCTGTTATAATAGCGATGCAGTCACGAGCTGTCCTGCGGAGTTGTTGCTGGAATACTTGTTATTGCGGGTGGGTAGAATGTTAAGCGAATTGTCTTCGAAGTTCAATCAGACTCATAACATTAGACCGAAATGTGTTAAAAAAAAAAAAAAAACAGTTGGACGCGAACACGCGACTCTAGGTTTAGAGTGCACGGAGGTTACCGCAAGACCGCGGGCTCACTCCATCCACATCTACTCGGAAGTAGACAACACTTCTCCTAACACTTCCTCATCTTACAGTGTTGCCAGATCGTGCAGATGGCCGGACTTAGAGTTGTCAGGGGCGGTCAGTTTTATTGGCCACCGTAAGTGAACGACTCAGACTTAGTCTCTGTGGCGGCCGGCCGGCGGTCAGTTTTTATGTCTAAGACTGTTCCTTGCTGTCAAAAACTGAATCACATTCGATGGACTGGTCAAGTTGTTATAAACATTTTGAGCTGACGCTGTAAAGAGAATATTGCGACAATACCAATACAAAGGCGTCGTTTGACGAGCAAGGCATCCCAGGGAATCGGTCCATATGCGCGTTTCAGTGTTCACGTGCATTCGATTAGCTACGGCGTTTCGGACCGTACTTTCCGAACAACCCTCGTGTATGGGCGGGTTGGCTGCCAAGTGGTGTACATCCAAAACTCAACTCTTACAGAAATGCATGTCTAAAGTTGTAAGGTGTCAGACAAATCCAACACTTTCCATGAAAACCCTGAGATGATAGCAAATCCGGCAGTATGTCACATAGCTCCGAATAAATCCTGACTCTAAATTAACCAAAGTAATACGATCAACGAGTGAGCAAATGGAGTATCACAGACTAACACAAGAACGCCTAAATGCGTGTCATACCTTCCCACCGTGAAACAGACGCAGTTCCGAGGGGAGAAACGAGAACAGAAGCCGAGAGCAGAATTGTGTAGGCTAGCAGGCCCTGCGATAAGGGACAGACACCCACGTCTCCAGCCGACAGCGAAGACCACCCCCAGCGCATGTTAAAAGATAGAGCCCTCCAGAAGAACGTTATAGATCTTACGATAACACTAAAAGGGCCACACCAGCTGCAAGTTTTAACGTGAGACTATACGCATCTCTGTTACGTAGCAAACATTAAAAACATTGCCACACCACGAAAAGTATAACGTTTCTCATTGGATAGACATAATTTTTGTAGGCGGAGGTTAAGGTTAACATTGAGATCCTGATTGGTCAGTTGAAAACACAGCCAGATAGCTTTTCTTAAACCAACTACGGTAAATTGTAGTAAGGAGAAGTTAGGAAGAGTTGCTTCCGAGACGGCGAGGTGCGTGGAGCTGCGCCGCCCGCCGCCCCCTGACGCTGACTAACCACCGACAAGGTAATGAACGCACGCGATGCCGCATAAGAGCGCATAAGGCTTCACTCAGAACTGCAGAAGTCTCATCTGTTACATCCTCTTTTTGCGTAATACTAGTGTCGATCGTCAATTAAAGCTCATGGTATTCACATTTGCTACTTGAAGTTAAAATCTGAAACGCGATAATTTTTCTGTTATATAATTACTGAGAAGCCACATCCGCCACTGTAATTTACGACAAGTTAAATAAGTAATTAAAGATAATTGAGGGTCACTGTAGACCATTTTGATAGTTTTCTCTTTTATGAAACTTAACTTAAACTTAGATTATACACTCCTGGAAATTGAAATAAGAACACCGTGAATTCATTGTCCCAGGAAGGGGAAACTTTATTGACACATTCCTGGGGTCAGATACACCACATGATCACACTGACAGAACCACAGGCACATAGACACAGGCAACAGAGCATGCACAATGTCGGCACTAGTACAGTGTATATCCACCTTTCGCAGCAATGCAGGCTGCTATTCTCCCATGGATACGATCGTAGAGATGCTGGATGTAGTCCTGTAGAACGGCTTGCCATTCCATTTCCACCTGGCGCCTCAGTTGCACCAGCGTTCGTGCTGGACGTGCAGACCGCGTGAGACGACGCTTCATCCAGTCCCAAACATGCTCAATGGGGGACAGATCTGGAGATCTTGCTGGCCAGGGTAGTTGACTTACACCTTCTAGAGCACGTTGGGTGGCACGGGATACATGCGGACGTGCATTGTCCTGTTGGAACAGCATGTTCCCTTGCCGGTCTAGGAATGGTAGAACGATGGGTTCGATGACGGTTTGGATGTACCGTGCACTATTCAGTGTCCCCTCGACGATCACCAGTGGTGTACGGCCAGTGTAGGAGATCGCTCCCCACACCATGATGCCGGGTGTTGGCCCTGTGTGCCTCGGTCGTATGCAGTCCTGATTGTGGCGCTCACCTGCACGGCGCCAAACACGCATACGACCATCATTGGCACCAAGGCAGAAGCGACTCTCATCGCTGAAGACGACACTTCTCCATTCGTCCCTCCATTCACGCCTGTCGCGACACCACTGGAGGCGGGCTGCACGATGTTGGGGCGTGAGCGGAAGACGGCCTAACGGTGTGTGGGACCGTAGCCCAGCTTCATGGAGACGGTTGCGAATGGTCCTCGCCGATACCCCAGGAGCAACAGTGTCCCTAATTTGCTGGGAAGTGGCGGTGCGGTCCCCTACGGCACTGCGTAGGATCCTACGGTCTTGGCGTGCATCCGTGCGTCGCTGCGGTCCGGTCCCAGGTCGACGGGCACGAGCACCTTCCGCCGACCACTGGCGACAACATCAATGTACTGTGGAGACCTCACGCCCCACGTGTTGAGCAATTCGGCGGTACGTCCACCCGGCCTCCCGCATGCCCACTATACGCCCTCGCTCAAAGTCCGTCAACTGCACATACGGTTCACGTCCACGCTGTCGCGGCATGCTACCAGTGTTAAAGACTGCGATGGAGCTCCGTATGCCACGGCAAACTGGCTGACACTGACGGCGGCGGTGCACAAATGCTGCGCAGCTAGCGCCATTCGACGGCCAACACCGCGGTTCCTGGTGTGTCCGCTGTGCCGTGCGTGTGATCATTGCTTGTACAGCCCTCTCGCAGTGTCCGGAGCAAGTATGGTGGGTCTGACACACCGGTGTCAATGTGTTCTTTTTTCCATTTCCAGGATTGTAGATGTGATGTGGCATAGGTCATCCTTCGATCCATTATAGAACTTGGAAACCCATTCAGGGAATATTCGTTCACATTTTTGTTGAACGCAGTTGGTTTTTATCATCCTGTATTAAAATATTTCT